>NC_050573.1:258088305-258368305 GCF_011100635.1 Trichosurus vulpecula
TGTATTGTTTTAATTTCACACTTTAAAATCTTCCCAGGGTCATCCATACCTAGAATTATCCCATCCATTTTCCATTTCCCAAGTACGATCATCCTTCCTTACTTCAAATGTCTACTCAAAGAATCATCAGCTCTGTACAAAGAAAAAAATTTACAATAGAATAAGGTGAGAATTTATACCAGACACAAAGTACCAAGCCTCATACCTGATAAATGAACATAAAATAGATTATTTATTCTAACATTTGTCTTATATGCCCTTATAAGACTAAAACACACTTTTTCACATTGAATACAACTATAAAGAAGCTAATCATTCAATGACTATAGTTATTTAATTCAGTTCAACTGAGGTACGGAGTATTATGGTAGGCATTTGAGGAAGTCCAGAGTTTAGAGAAAGCATTCTCATTATCCTCATGAACCTTACAGTCTAGTAGGGGTAAGGCATAAACAAAGATAGTTATAATACACAATATTAAATGTGAAATATATAAGAGGTTTTGTGTGGAGGGATGGAGGAAGGAATTAGAAGAAGCTTCCTAGAAGAGGCTTCATTTGGGTTGGAGGACTAAGAATTGAATAGATAAAGAAAAGGAATGAAGATATTCTACGTATAAGTGACAGTGTGAGCAAAGTGAGAAAGGTAAGAAAATATATAATGCATAGAGGGCAATATTATGAAATGAGGCTAGGAAGGTAGGATGGCATCAGATTGTAGAGGATCTTGAATCCTAGACAAAGGGATCTGAACCTAACTTAGAGTTTTGGGTACAAGAGTAATTGACCCCTGCACAGAAATAACTCACATTTACATAGCATTTCAAGGTTTGCAGAATACTTTCCTCACAGCCCTGAAAGAGGAAGATTAATCTACTAAGTACTATGAAGGATGTATTTGGAAAGGGGACAATGTGGAGGACCTATTAGACAGATACTATAAATATCCAGGGCAGTGATAATGACAGCTTGTGCCAGAGTGGTGGCAAAAGAGAGAAGAGGGCATGACCTGAGGGTAGAATCAAAAGGTCTTGGTAATTGATTGTCTACGAGAAATAAGGTAAAGGAGAGGACTAAAAGTAACACCAAAGTTTCAAATTATATGCAAATTGGTAAATGCTGGTGCCACTGAAATAAACTGGGAAGTTAAAAGGAGGAAAGGGTTTGAGGAAAAGATGATAAATTCAGGTTTGGATGTATTGTTTGAGGTGTTGGTAGGATGTTCAGGTGGAGATGTCCTGTAAATGACTAGAGATGAGGTTCTGGAGCTCAGAATAGAAACTGGAGTAGGAAATACAGATTTGGTAGGCATCTATATAAAACTGACAGTTACAGGTATGGAAATGAGATAGCTAAGGGAGAGAGTAAGTAAAGAGATCAAAGGACCAAGGACAGATCCTTGGGGACATCTATGTTGAAATGATAAGAAAAGATAAGGAGCCAAGTTAAAAAGAGAAAGAAGAGCTAACTAGAAATGCAGGTCTTGATTTAAAAAAATAAGAGAGAAGAACCAAGAAAGTATTACTTGAATATTGAACATATGTCTAATACAATGTTAACTCCATTGTGATACCAAGATAGTATAATACATTTATTGGAATATCAAAGCACCAGGACAAATTCAAACCTTATTTCTATAGTAAATGATAATAATCATAAATACTTAGCAATTTTACCATTTTACTTCTTAAATTTAAAAAGCTCCTATGTTCTTAACCCATCCAGAAATTTTAAAAAATTTAATGTTCCATCAATTAAGGTGATTCTTCTCATTATGCCAAATAAATGCATAATTTCTGAATAAAAATTAGGCATGTTAAAGGGAAAATGGTATTCAAACACTTATTTTTGTATAGACTAAGTTATAGTGAGCTTTTGTGCTACTCAAATATGTACATATTGACTTAGTGAGGATTTAAGCTGATTTTCTTCCAAGTAGAGCTATTTATAAGCTAACACAAAAATATATTAGCTTTTTAAAATAGTACTCAACATATTTGAAAATCCCAGTGTGCTATCAAAGGTATTGTCTATTTCTTAAGTACATAAGTGTAGCCATTAGACCTAAATACATTTTTAATTTTAAAAAACCTCCATTCATGAGTGTACAGATAGCTAGAAAAGTGCTTTTGATATATAGCTATTCAATTTAGACTTCCATCTCTTCTTCAGAAATCTCCCACAGATGCTGCAAAACCATTAGAGCCTGCTACATGCTAAAGCCTCTAGTTTAACTCCAATAGCCCGTGTAAAATCCTGGATTATAAATCACTGTTGTACTCTACACACAGGAATCTATCTAGTCATATTGTTTACCAGAAGGGTTGGAGTACAGTATTCTGAACAATATCTTTAGTGCTGACGAGTCGGGAAAATATCTATGAGACTTTTGAAAACAATGGCTAAAAATGTGACTGTTTCTGTTCACCATCTAGATAACAAGGAAGAATTATTGTTTTAAAAGCCTTAAAATTACATCCACATGAGACTGTCTGCCTCTCTGATACCTTAGATTCAAATGAGACAATATATTTGAGAGCACTTTGAAAAATACAAGAAAACCTGAAGAATCTTTGATTTTGTCATTGTGGGAAAATCCAGATATGGGAACTCTCTCCATCGACATAGATCACAGCTTGTCTACGATTCACTAGATAAGTCCTAGGAAGTTGTTTGAGATATATAGAGGTTTTGTGACTTACCCAAGGTCACACAGCGATTAACTGTCAGGATTTGAATCCAGGTCTTTTTTTACTCCAAATGCAGCACTCTATCCAACATATATACAGTTTAACTTTGAAAACTGTGAGACATTAGACAAAGATCACAGGGATTATCATGGAATATTGTATTAAAGATTATATAACTATTATAGGATAGTTATTCTCATGCTGTTCATTCTACAATGAAAGGCAAGGGAAGGCAATGAGAGTTAGAACCAGAAGGACCCATGTTCATGTCCAGCCTTTGACACATTGTAACAACATATGGTTGTGAGTTAACCTCTTAGTGCTCTAGGCAACTCTAAGACTCAAAGTGGCAATGAATGTACTGACCTATATTGAAAGAGGGAGTTTCCTCTCAAGGCAATGAAATCACCCTGTTGTCCCTACTATATGGTCTGCCTTGGTTTTCTGCATGCCTATTACTGCCATTCAACAAACTGTTATTAATCTATGAAAGTGTATATAACCTCAGCCACTACTACCTCAGATCATTGCCTTCTTTCTCACCGTCTCATTGGGAAGAACAAAATCATGGTAGATACTTTTGAACATTAACAAGGATGTTAAAGTAGAGATTATTCCCAGAAGATTCTCTGGGATGAGAATATGATTTGTTCCCATTACTTAACACCTCCTTATAAGTGTTTAGAATAATGCCGTGAATACAGAATGGGTTTAAGAAATAGTTTTTGATAATGACAAAGTTTGTGGCTGTGATTAATACTGACTGGGAGAAAAAATGATGGACTTGACATAGACTTATGGAAACCATAAATTCTGCTAAGAGTACATGGGAGTAGAAATATAATGACCACATTTTTCAAGACCAACAAAGGATAGTACTTTGGATAAACTTCTGAAAAGTACAGTTTCTTTTCCTTAGTTCTGGAAAATCCAGGGCATACTGTTAACATTGGTATTGACAACTTCAGATAATATTTGTAAGATAGTGGGGGAGCAAAATAGAGGAAATTAAGCTTATTTTATGCCTTAATGGTCCATATTATAATCATTTTGAAATATGAATAATTTATACTTAAATATTTTAGGGCCAAAATTACCATATAAAAACATATTTATATCTCACAGAATACAAGGGTTCATTGATTCATTCTTTTAACAAACATTTGGAAGAGAATTTGGGCAATGTGGGTCCATTACTTTCTTAGATTTTTTTTAGGTAGCAGATTTAATGTATTTAGCCTTCACAAAACAGCTTATTTTTTTCCTCTTCAATTTTCTTACTTTTTTTGTCCTTACTTCTCCTTATATTTCCTTTTTTTCCCTTCCCCCTCTCTATTTTCCCCCTTTCTTTCTTGTGTTTCCTTTTCTCCTTTTCTCTATTCCTTCTTTCCTCATTTCACTAAATTACTGAGTGACTGGAGATCTAAACCATTTTCTGATCCACACCTGCAAAACAGCCAAACTATTGCTCTGTCATAATTCAATGCCTTGTCTTGCTATGGAGGTGGCTCTGGGTTCTCAAGGGCTGTATCAGCAGGGCACAAGCTCTGACAGGTCCTACTAAGCGGAGAAGATTTTAAATAAGGTCTGGTGACTGCCACTGTATTTGTTGTCTAATAACTGGACTAGATTGTTTGGAGAAGCTCAGCAGCAGGTTATCAGCAGGATGTTGTTTTCTT
Source organism: Trichosurus vulpecula (assembly GCF_011100635.1). Classification (NCBI taxonomy): domain Eukaryota; kingdom Metazoa; phylum Chordata; class Mammalia; order Diprotodontia; family Phalangeridae; genus Trichosurus; species Trichosurus vulpecula. The sequence goes on from NC_050573.1 coordinate 258,092,674, forward strand.
TGGTTTGCTTTGGTTTGGGGCCACAGAAATCATCAAAGACCACCTATCAAATCCTAGCTAGATGGTTATCTCAATCCTTAAAGAGATGTCCATATCAATAACATTATAAATCTAAATCTTAAAAGTAACGCTCTACAGAACCAGGAATACACTGTACACACTAACAGCAACATTGCGGGATGACTGATTTTGTTAGACTTGGCTCTTCTGAGTAATGCAATGATCTAAGAAAATTCCAAAAGATTTGTGATGGAAAATGCTATCCACATCCTGAGAGAGAACTATGGAGTCTGAATGTAGATCGAAGCATTCTCTTTTTCTTGTTTTTTGTTTTTCTTTTTCATAGTTTTTCCCTTTTGTTCTGATTCTTCTTTCACAATATGACTAATGTGGAAATGTTTAATGTGATCATACATGTATAGCCTCTATCACATTGTATGCCATCTGAGGGAGGGGGAAGTGGAGGGAGGAGGGAAAATTTGGAACTCAAAACCTTATAAAAGCGAATGCTGATAACTAAAAATAAACAAATTTAAAATAAAAAGTAATACTTTTCCATAAGAGTGGGTATCAGCAGTAGCAAAAAGCATGTTACTCTGCCCATTGGGGTTCCTCCTTCTGATTGAAGAGCATGCAGGGTGAAAAGTGGATAGACATTGGAGAGTTCCTTCCAGATCCTCTATTTAAATACATCACCTAGGGCAGTCACCTTATCATTTCCCACCTGATTGCAGGATTTCATCATGCCCCTGAGCTGTGTACTCTTCCCCACCACACCCTCACTTCTCAGCTTCTTCTGATGGTTTGTATTCCCTCCATTAGATTGTGAGCCCTTTGAGGGCAGGGACCATCTTTGCTTTTCTTAGTATACCCAACAGTTAGCACAATCTTTGCCACAGAGTAAGCACTTAATAAATGTTTATTGACTAACCAAAAAAAGCATGTTAAACACCTATATAATTATGACTTATTGTCAAGTCAACAACAGTAAGCATTTAAGTGCTTACTATGTGTCAGGCACTGTGCTAAGCACCATGGATATGAAGAAAGGCAAAAAACACAACTAAACAAAAAATGGTCCCTTATCTTAAGGAGCTTTCAATCTAATTGGGAAGACAACATGCAAACAACTAGGTAAAGACAAATGTTTATATATACATACACACATATGCATATCTACACAAATATATTTGTGTGCATATATACATGCACATGCACATATATATATACACATATATATGTGTGTGTATGTGTGTATATACATATATGTTATATATAATCCAGGTCCCAAAGTCCATTGGTATGGGATTCTCTCTTCACTGACTGAGATCAATGCCCTGTGCCTGCATGAGGGGCAGGATACAGTTGGAGAGAAAGGGAAAGAAGAGAGCTCCAGGTTCTTTAGCTTCTTTGAATATTGAATCTTAGGAGTCTCATAGGGCTCTGCAGTGGCTTTTGGGCACTTCTGGCTTCCAGTTTCAAGAGAAAAGATGGATGATGCCAACTCCACTTCAGGTTGCTAAAGGGAAAATGAGACTCTGGGAAGAAGGTGACATGAGAGGAGCTAGCAGTCTTCATCATGTCACTACCCCAGCTTACTACACTAGAGACTTTAAGGAATTTTCCCTTAATAAGTGAGATCTGGTACTCTCTCTCTCGGTTGAACTGTTACCTTGATACCAATGGTGGAGTTCCTTCACTCTTTATTCTCTGGTATATATTCTCATATGGATACTTTCTCTGATTTTGTTTTGCTATTGACTTGGATAAATGGGTTTCTTTGCTATTTGCTATGTGTATACAATTTGAAACTGGTATTTGGTGGGAAAGGGGTCAGTTAAGCCTTGGATATAAAACCTGGGTCTCCCTTTCTCCATTTAAACATAGCAATTAGAAATTTAACTTGAACCTGAAACACCACATCCTTAACAGTAAAACAATTTAAGGGACCAGATAAATGTAAGTCCAGTCTGATACTCCCCTTTCTCTGAGGAGAGTGGACAAGCTTCTGGCCCCAACTCCTGTTTCCCATCCTGATAGGAATTAAAATCTCCCTTGGAGAATGTGGAGGGAGAGGAGGCTAGAGATGTCTATTATTGTCTCCCTGTGAGACATACCCCAAACCATCCCCCCCTCTCTATTTTACATATATATATATATATATATATATATATATATATATATATATATATATATATATATATATATGGCTTGAAATAAAGCAGGAAGCAGAGATGAGGAGGGAGAGAATTCCAGGCACAGGAGAGAGCCAGTGAAAATGCACAGAGACGAGATTTGAGTGTCTTGAGGAATAGCATGAGGTCAGTGTCACTGGATCACAGAGTACCTAAAGGGGAGTAAAGTGTAAAAATAATTGAAAGGTATAATAAAAAGCAACTTAAACCAGGAAAAAATAAAAAAAAACCTCCCTACTTAGCGATTAGGGTTTTAGGCAAACAATGTCATAGGAGACATGTAGGATATGGCAACAAAAGGAAAAGTATTACACAATAATACAAATTAAACTCCTTAGAGAAAGACTTGGATCTTTTGTTTGCTTTGAGAAGTTCTAATACATGACTCTTTATCCCCTGAATATGGGGTGCTTTTTAGAGAGCTGATATTCTAGGCTAATGAAATGAAATTTCAAAAACCAAAAGGTTAAGTATATTTTGTGCATATTTATGCATGCTTGGATATATGGCAACGCCACTACTATGAACAGTCAACATCCTCCAGAGGTAAATGGAATGTTGGGATAGGCTATCATCATCGTCATCTAACATCTACATGAATTTTTAACATTTACAAAGCATTTTACCAATATCTCATTTGATCGTTCTAATAATCCCATAGGGTAAGGTACTATTTAGATCCCCATTTGCCAGATGATAAAACTAAGGCCAAGAGAGATTTAGGAAATTGACTGGTGTCACATAGCTTGTCTGAAGCAGCATATAAACTCAGGTCTTTCTAACTCCAAATGTAACACTCAATCCACCTATCTACCTCTCAGATGTAAACAGCACTCTCAATTTTCTATCTGCCTAAAAGATTCAGCAAGGTGTTGGCTTCAGGGCAAGGAGAAAAGGCCCTTGAGATTGTAGGAGGAGAAGGACCAGCTTAGAGCAGTTTTCTTGTTTCCAGCCTTGTCGATGACTTCCCTTTTCTGCCTCTGGGATATAGGACCAGCTGTTTATGTGGTAATTCAGTTTCCTGGAATGTTCTCATGATCCCTTGGGCCAATGACACCACTTGGCTAGAGACCCTCAGAAAGTTGCAAAAACTCCTGATGACTTTCTGTGAAGCTTTTCAGTGACTTGTTATTTTTTAAATCCAAGCTTTTAAAAATAAATGGCAGCAAGGCTCCTTTTTGTGCTTGAAAAAAGCACAATAATACTGTAAAGTAGGTAGAATAAGCATTATTTCTCCCATTGCATAGTTGAGGAAACTGAGGCTCTGAGTTATAATGTGATTTTCCCTAGTCATTTCATCTAATAGGAGATTTAGGATGCTGACCTAGGTATCATGAGGTTCAGTACTTCACCAGTGGTGAGTTATCTGCAGTCTGACTTCCAACCTCACTGAAATATAAATCTTCTGGTTTTTAAAACTATTCATACCCTAGCCCTTTCCTATTCTTAAACTCAGATGTGTAAAATTGAACTCATTTCCTCTCCAAACTCTCTCTGCTTCCTAAGATCCTTATTATTGTGGAGGGTATCACTATCCTCCCAGTAACTCAGGCTTAAAACAGAAGTGCTATCCTAGATTCCTCTCTCTCCATCACCACCCTCTTATCATCCCCAATCCATTGCCAAGTCCTGTTGATTCTACCTTAATACTTTCTGTCTTCCGGCAATAGCACCACCTTGGTACCTCCTCATCACCTCATGCCTGGACTATAATAATGCCTCCTGGTTAGTCTTACTTTCTCAAGTTCCACTATATTCCATTCTCCACTCAGCTACCAACATAATCTTCCTAAAGCACAGCTCTGAGTAATCTCCTCCACCTCAATAAATAACACTGGCTCACTATTACCTACAGCATAAAATATAAAACCCTCTGTTTGGTTTTTAAAGTCCTTCATAACCTGCCCCCTTTCTACCTTTCCAGTCTTCTCACACTTTACTTTTCTCCATGAACTTTGTGATCCAGTGACACTCACCTTCATGCTGTTTCTTAAATAAGATATTGGACCTCCAATCTCCGTGCATTTTCACTGACTGTCTCCCATGTCTGAAATTCTCTCCCTCCTTATTTCTATCTCCTGGCTTCCTTTAAGTCTCAACTAAAATTTTGCCTTCTACAAGAAGCCCTCCCCAATCAATGCTGGTGACTTCCCTCTGAGATTACCTCCAATTTATACTGTATAAATCTTTTTTTCTTTCTTCTTTTTTTGGTTCATAGTTGTTTGCATGTTGTCTCCTCCATTAGATTGTGACCTCCTTGAAAACAGGGATTATTTTGACTTTTTAAAAAATCCCTAGTGCTTAGCACAGTGCCTGGCACACAGCAGATGCTTAATAAATGTTTGTTGACTAGGTATAACCTGGGGGAATGGTAGTGGGGGGAATGATTTCTTAGCATCCATATGTAGTCCAGTAGGTCCTAGAACATCTGGTGCCTAGTGTAATACCTGGCACATAGTAGGCGCTGAATAAAAGTTTGCTGAATTGAATATTTTCAATGATTTACTAAGACCTACATGAGACAGCTCTATTTCCCATGTGCTATAAATGTTTTTTCTTTACCAACTAGATTTTAAGCTTCTGGAAGGTACTGCCTTGTATTTCTTAGTATATCCTAGATTGCTTAGCATGGTGCTTCAAATATAACTAATAACTATTAAAATATATTGATTGATGGATTCAATAAATACTTTTTGAAGGGCATATCTAGCACATTTGCCCATCTAGAGAAATCGTAGATTCATAGATTTTTAGTCTGAAGGTATCCAAGAGATCGTCTATAAACCCTCATGAAGAAACTGAGAGCCAAAGAGATTAAGTGACTTATCCTAGGTCACACATCTACTTAATGGTAGATGACATAAGATGGGTTGGATAAGAGAGTTGAAAAACAGCTTTGGGGAAAAGTATATAATGGCTATTAATTCTTCTGTCCTATTTCAGTGAGCTAATAAACATCTCAAGGGCAGAAATAGTGTCTTCTCTGTGTTCTGTAACCAACTCTCACAGTCAGTGAAATTGATGATGATGATGATGCTCCCTGTGGGTGGGTGCTCAATATATATTATTTATTTGTTGAGATATTGCCACACTATGTGACCTAGGACATGTCAATTAACTTTTTCATACCTCACTTTCCTCATCTATACGATGCAGACAGTACCACTTGCCTTACCAATCCCTCTCCCCTGCAAAGATTCTCTGCAAATAAATGAGGTAATGTTTGTGACATGCTTTCAGCCTGTTAAAGAGCCCCACTATAGAAATTCCAGGCATTATTATGGTGAGCTATTTAGCGTATGGTGTTTTGTTCCTGTTTTAGTTTGATTTGGAGCTATTTGTTGGAGTCCTAGGTTCCCTGCTGAAAATTTGGGTCAAGATGCAGGTCCGAATATTTTTATTTTTAAATTTTGTAGATGGGCGCTGCTCGGCTCTGCACGTGTGTGGTTAAACTATAAAGAAAATAAACAAAGCCAATAAATCACCCCTTGAAAGAGAAAAAATCTCCATCCTGAAGGCTTTTCCCAGTGAAGAGTGAACACTGCATTTCCCTAGAGAGATATTTAGGTCCAAGAGAGAAGATAGTGCATGCAGTGTATGTATGTGTATGTGTGCGCGGGCAGGGAGGAGGGGGGATGAGGAGGATGAGATCATAGTTTCAGGATCCTCAGGAAACCCTGGTACTGGCAGCAGCCAGCCTCTGCTGTGCCCACATGACCCACAACTCTGGGAGCAGCCCCGGCACTTCTGACATTATTAAATAATAAGAAAGAGGATCCTTCCCCAACCTCACACTCATGCACACTCACATACACAAACACACACATATATATGTACATACACACACACTCACAAGTGGACACCTTCTAAGAGTTTGGCGAGTCTCGAGGACTGACTGAGCTCAGCAAGCCGGTTCCTTGGAAGGTGTGTGGAAAAAGCTTTTTTTTTTCTTCTCCCCTCCGATGACAGCTCTGAAGGCAGCGCGGTGGTGAGGAGAGCCAAAGGGTGAGGACCAGGGGGTGGGGGTGGGGTGGGAGGGGAAGGGTGTGTGTGTGTCTGTGTGTCTGTGTGTGTGTGTATGTGAGTATGTAGCGGAGTGGGCGTAAAGCCCGGGCTGAGCCGGTGCACGCTGCCCCCGGCTCGCCGTAGAGAGGCTCTGTGAATCGGGAGGTGCTCATGACGTGCATTACACAGCTGCGCAGGGACCGCAGCAGCAGCAACAGCAGCAGCAGCAGCAGCAGCCGCTGACACCACCTCCGGGAGAAGAGGAGGTGGTGGAGGTGGTGGAGAGGGGGCACTGAGGCAGGAGGAAGGGCAGTACAAAAGGAGGCAAAGTAAATAGTGGAAAAACCTGACTGGGGATGGGAGGGGGAACGTGGGGGAGGAGAAGGGGAGGCTTCCAACCCCCCCAACCCCCAAACACCCACTTAGCAGGGCTTCCCCACCTGTGCCGCTGGCTTTTAGCCGGAGCGAGTCCCAAGCATGTGCCAGGAGCTGCAGCCTCTGCGGTGCAGCATCCCCCCCTGCTCCCGGGGCCGGTAGCGGGCAGCAGCGTGGGGAGCGGCGGCAGTGCGAGCCGGGCTCTCCCCGGAGCTCCCGGACTCCGCACTAGGTTGGCTTCGGTAGGGGCTGCTGCATGATGATGACCTTACAGAGTGTGCATTACCTCACAGGTAAATATCAGCTGATCAGCGCCCAGTGGCAGCAGCGAGCACCCAGACAGCCCTCCCAGCAGCAGCGGCGGCGGCGGCGGCAGCGGCGGCAGTGGCATCGGCCACCGCCAAGAGAGGCAGCCAAGGGAGCAGCTCTGGAGGTAGCGAGCGATTCCTTTCCTCATCCTTGTTATTACTGTTCTGGCGTCTCTGCTTCGTCGTGGCTAGGAGGGAGGGAGAGCTGCTTGGGAGTCGGGGTCCCCAGGCCCCCACGGAGGGACGTTCCTCACTTGGGGAAACTAACTGAGGAGTATTTACCAGGAAATACTGGATGGGTTCATTTCCCCGGCAGCAGGGGCTCCCAATGTTTCAGTGCACAGCGGTGTCAAGGCAAATAGCTAAGAGGGCAAAGGTAGGGGTTGGGGTTGGGGTCGCCGGGGTTTTCCGTTTCTAAATCCTGTTGCCCACTTCAGAATTCTTTGTTGAAGGGAGGGAGGGAGAGAAGAGGAGAGAAAGCAATATTTATATTGGTTCATTCTTATTTTCTGAGTGGAAGGTAGAGAGATGTCTTTCAAAAGACCCAAAGCAGAGGGAGATGACTGGCCAGGAGGAGGAGGGGCTTCCCCACTGACATCTTCGTTTCTGCTTAAGTGCTACTTGCCTGGGACAAGATAGTAAAGAACCTCTCCTTTCAACAGAGCTTTGCTGGAGACGTCACAGTAGAACTCCAAGGAGAGGTTGTAGGTCTTCACTTACAGTCAAGCTTTGGTCTGGTGGAATCCGGGATTTCTTTCATTAGTCTGTAGCACGTGTTGTTGGACTTTGTCGAAGTAAAGTTGTTCCCCTTGAATAGGTTTTTATGAGTTCAGATGCCTGCTGACTCTCATTACACTTGCTTGCCATTTCATTTATAGAACTAGACATAATAATTACAGGTGTCATGTAAATCTGGACTTTCCTATCGGGCTAATGAAATGTACTTTTCCTCAATACATGAGTTTTGTGCATCTCTTCTTAGTACTGAATAATTTAGTTGCACCATATTGTTCCTCTTGAAGACAGTATCATTAGTTTGAGTCAGGGTGTTCATAAAATTGCTACGGGGTCCATGCTTTCACATTTTAAGAGAGTTTTATGCAATTCCTAGTTATGCTATAGTATTTAGGGGAAGGTGTTGAAACAACAGGTTATTATGAGGCAAACTACTGAACCAACACTTTAGAACTAATTTTAAAGTTCTTAAGTCACCAATCTGTTCTTGGCTTACAATTTGGCAGTCATTTTCTTCACAATACAGTCTTACATATCTTTGGGTTTGGCTGTGTTTTGAAGCTGTTTTAATTATATTTAATCCAGTCACACTGACAGGGGGTTGGGTTGATTTTTAAAAATCATTCTCTTTTATGATTAAAAACTTGGCTGTGTATTTTTGTACGTGTGTATATGTTATATACTGCATTGTATAGATGTATTCAAAACAATTTAATTATGAGGAATAAAGTATTCTACAGCCTTCAGTTGTAAAAATACCTAAAAACCCTTGATAGTTTTAAATTGCTATAATATAAAGTATTTAACAAGACAGTTTTATATGACTAATTACTATTCAGCTGAGCGTACCGTGGAATCATGGTATTATCTGTTTAATTGATTAAATGTCTCCTTTAACCTTATTCATTTGCAAGGGATTCTTTCAAATAAATACAAATCTGCCTTTCCTCCAACTGTTTGAAACTATTTTAAAACCTAGAGTTTTGATGTGATTTCTTCACTCTAGTTAAATGAACTTGATATAGATGTATCCAAACCATGCCACATAAATTTTCATAACCGGAATGGATTAACTCGATTGGTTACTGTAGTGTTAATAATATTAGGGTGATAAATCTGTGTTCTCTAATAGGCATTTTTTTCTTTTTAAACTATAATAGAGTTCACACTGAGTCTATAGTCAAAGGTCATGAGTTTGAAACCATGTTCTGATGCTTACTACCTGTGTGACCTTGGACAAGTCACATCAATCCTCTAGGTCTCATTTCCTTTATTTCTATATTGAGGGTGATTCATTAGATGCCTTTGAAAACTTCTTCTAGCTCTAAATCCCATGAAACTTTGGACATAATGCATATTAAAATTCTTAGGAGTAAATCCAATGTAAAATGTTGGTATATTTGCTTAAAGTTATATTAAAGTTATTCAACATTATCACTTGTTTTAGAATCAAGAAGACATGAGGTGGAATCCCAACTCAGACACTAAGTGTATTACTCTTAGCAATTCTAACTTCTCTAAGCCCCAGTTTCTTCATCTGTAAAATGGACATAATAATAGTGCTTATCAAATAGAGCTGCTGTGAGGATCAAAGGAGATAATATATGGGAAAGCATTTTGCAAAACTTAAAGCATTATATAAATGCTGTTACTATAATAACAAAAAAGTAAAGGTTGTGCTCATGCTCATGAGAAAAATATACAGACAGTAAAAAATGATTATAATTTGTCACAAATCGATCAGTTGATGGCATTTGCTTTATAGTTTAAGTACTTTAAGGGTTAATTTTTTCAAAGTGTAGTGATTCTTACAAATTCCATATGTTCCCACAATAGTCATACTGAATATGTCACTACCTATGAGTACTTTTGATATTCAGAAATTTATATTTCAAGACTTTTATGATAAATAATAACTTACCTTCATTATAACAGCAATAGTTTAAGTAGGTATGTATACATGTATACATATAAATGTATATATATATATATTATATATATATACACATATGTGACCAAGGGCACAAAATCCATACATACTACCTTCTATTTATCTTATTTTTCAGTTAACATGTATTTTCCTTCCTTCCCTCCCACTTTTACAGATTTAAAAGGGAAAAAAAACTTGTAACAAATATTCATATTCAAACAAAATGCATTTCCTTATTGTCCATGTCCAGAAATGCATGTTTTTTTTTCAGCAGATTGAATTCTTCACCTCTTTGTCAGGAGATGCCTTAGCATAGATCATCAATAATCCACTGGAATCATAGTCATTGCATTAATCAGAGATCTTACATCTTTCAAGTGTTTTTTTTTTCCTTAAAAACACTTCTATTCTTCTTCTGGTTCTTCTTACTTCACTCTGTATTAGTTCACAGAGGTCTTCCCAGGTTTTCTAAACCATGAATTTAATCATTGATTATGGCACACTAGTATTCTATTACAATTATGTACATGATTTGTTCAGTCATTCCCTAATCAATGGGCTCCCCCTTGGTTTCCAATCCTTCACTACCACAAAGAGCTGCCAAAAGCATTAGATTGTATTAGAGTCTTGGCTTTCTTTCTAGCTGTTATGTAATGAAAGTCTTTTAACCTCTCTGAGTTTCAGTTTCCTTGTTCATAAAATGGAGACAACATCACACAACATTACCTACCTCAGAGTGTTGTTGCTAACATCTATACTCCAAAGGTCTATAGATTTATTGGTGCAAATATTCCTCCCATCAATACAGATCGCAACCCCTCTATGGTTTAATAAATCCTTTTGAGAGTTGTGATGCTGAAAAATGTATCACCTGGTAGCCAACTTGGTGATGAGATCCTCTGAACTTAGCTAGCATGGTCCTTGGGAAGTCAACACCACCATCACCAGACTCAAATCCTCTTCATCTTCGTAGAGCTTAAGAAGAGACTGAATTTTTCTAAAAGAAGACTTGAGAACCCAAGGTTATCTCCAGACCTGGATAAGACAATAACAGGGTAGGACTTTGGCTGAAAGGCTTAAATTAGATAATGTAGTTCAATCACTTTACAAACCCTAAGATTATCTATTTATTTGTAAGCTATTTTTGTTTTAGTGGATGGAAAGCTCATTGTGTGTCAACAAAGAGGTATGGCTATTTAAAAAATAAGCAATGAATACTACAAAGATTGCATTCTAAAAGTATGGGTTGTTCATAGTTCTGTTATACTTTGTCTGGCAAGATCATATCTGATTATTGTTCTTGACAAGACATTGGCAATGGGAAGCATGTTCAGAGGAAGCTGATCAAAATGGTGATGGGATTTGAAACCATGGCTAGAGAAGAGACTCAGAAAAGACATGATAATTGGCTTCACATAATTGATGGGTTATCTTGTTGAAGAAGGTTTAGGCTGGATCTGTTTTATCCCAGAAGCCAGAAGTAGGAGCAGCAGGTAAATATTGCAGAGGGCTTGATTTTAGCTCGGCAAGGGGAGGTTGGGGAACATTCTAATGATTAGAGCTACCCAAAAGTGAAATCAGCTGTCTTGGGAGGAAATGAGGTCCTCATCACTAGAGGCCTTCAAACAGGCTGGATGGTAATTTATTGGGAATATTTTACAAGGACTTCCTGTTCAGGTATGTAATAGAATAGACAATCTCTAGGGTTTCTTGAAGCTCCAAGAGTCTATGAATATGTAATACTTGATCCCTAATTTCGGAGAGTTTCTATATTCCTTGAATTAACTTATTTAATTTTGGCATTAACCTTCCCCCAATGGCAACTTGTCATTCAGGACTAGATATGGTTTATTTCTACCCTGCCTGTTAATTAGATCTCTCTTTTATTTCTTCCCTGATGGACTTTAAAACAAAACTTTTTTCTCTCGGTTAAAAGGCTCCTCTGTCTTTCTCTGACTCTAACTTCAGGTCAATAAATATATATTACAAAGCACACTGTTGGAAAACTTCATAGACTGAGAATGAATATGAAATGCTGGGATGGGGGAAAGCAGGGATTCTCTTAATTCTAAAGGTAGGAGGGTGAGCTAAGCTTAGCAAACAGCAGAGAAAAACTAGTAAGAGGGTATAAATCAATGAAAAGCATTTATAAAGCGCATAGTCTGGATGAAAAAAAATGAAGCAATCCTTGATCTAAGAGAATTCATATTAGAAGAAACAACATGTACACAGAGATACATGTACAGAATAAAAAGTATAAAATTAATACAAAGTAGTTAAATAGAAGTTGTTTGGGGAGGGGGGGATGGGACTAAAAGTTGGCAGATCCAGAAAACCTACATGTAGGAGGGAGTACTTGAGCAGTGTCTTGAAGGCAACGAAAGATTTTTGGAGGTGGGATAAGGAGGGAATGCATTCTAGATGTGGATAGGAGATGCCTAATAAATAGCAAAGACTTAGAGGGGTGTATGAGGAACAGAAGGAAAGCAATTTGACTGAACTGTAGAATTTAAGAAGGAGAGTAGTGTTTATAATGAGGTTGGGAAGATAACTTGAGGCTAGGCTATAAAAGATTTTAAAGGGCAAACAAAAGAGTTCATATTTTAACTGAGAGGTAATAAAGAACCATTGGAGTTTATTCAACAGGGGAGGAACATGGTCAGATCTGCACATAAAGGCCCCATTGAGGTTAGGTAATGTGAATTTGAAGTGGACTCATTTAATACAGTGGTGTGACTTTCTTTAGCATCATTCAGTAACTTGGGAATACAGATGAAAAAGTCACTCCAAATTTGCCCTTTATCAATACAGTCCACGGCCCTATTTTTAGACAGTTGCTTCAGTTTACAGAGGCTAATGGTGTAGTAAGTTGATAGCTGCCCATGAACAAGGAAGTCTCTGTGACCCTGGGCAAATTATTGGACCTCTCATTGTGGTAGGCAGCTTTCCAAAGATGCCAAGAAGGTAGAAGAGGTTGACTCACCTGGGAATTTCCTATACCAAAGAAACCATAAATGCCATACCTAACTCTATCTCTGCTTCAGTTAGCAAGTCTTAGCATCAATTTCTAGAATCAGAGAGTCCCAGAGTTGGAAAGGATTTCAGAGGCCATGTAGCCTAGCCTATATGTAAACAAAAATTGTCTCTACAAAGTATCATCATCTTGCCTATACCTGAATACATTTAACGACAAGGAACCCACTACTCCCAGGTAGGTCATTCCACTTTTTGACAACTCATTTTTAGGAAATTTTTCCATGCTTCAAGTCTAAATTTTCCTTTGTGACTTCCACCCATTTTTCCTACTTTTGCCTTCTGGGGCCATACAGATCAACCTAATTACCGTTCTATATGAGAGCCTTTCAGATATTTGAAGACAACTATCCTGTCACTTTCCGATATTTTGCTTCTCCATACCGAACAATTAAAATTCTTCCAACCAGTCTTCATGTGGCAAGATCTTGCTGTCCTTTGCTAAAGTGGCTGTGGCATAATATCATGAAAAGAAAATTAAGGAGCCTTGTTTCAAAACCTTCCTGTGATGTGTATGACCTGTGTGACCTTAGGCAAGTGACTTAACCTCCCTTTGTCTCAGTTTCTTCATCTATAATATGAGAGGGCTGTACTAAATGACCTCTAGATCTGCTTTTATGATCCTTCCTCTAGCTTCCCTTTAGCTCATCAATGTCCACCTTAAAATATGGTCCTTAGACCTGAGCACAATATTCCAGGATAGTCTGACCAGAACAAAGAACAACAGGACTACCACCTCCCTAGCACTGGATTCTATCTGTCTCAAAAAAAACCCTTGGCTTCAATTACTTTGACTACCATAACACACCATTAACTCATACTGAGTTTTAGATTCACTAAAATTCCCAGATTTTTAGGGGATGCAGCACATTATATAGGAAAGGACACTGTATTTGGAGTTAGAGGTTCTGCATTCAAATTCAGGCTTTTCCACTTCCTATCTGTATAAACTTTGTAATTAGTTAAATTCTCTGCATGTCAGTTTCCTTGTCAGTAAAATGAGATATTGGACTGGATGAACTCTAAGGATCCTTCTGGCTCTAAAGCTATGATTCTAGGAACTTTTGCAGAGGAACTGTTATCTCTCCCTTCTGGTATTTGGGAGGCTGATTTTTAAGCCCTTATTAAAGACTTTACATTTGTACCTGTTAAATTTTATATCATCAGATCTGGCTTAAGGTTCTAGCTGTCACAGTCCTTTTGAATCCTGACTTTGTCAGCAAATGTGGTGGTTATTCCTCCCTGCTTTGTGTCAGCTCTGATTTGATGAGCATGCTGTCTGTGCTTTCATCCAAGTCATTGATAAAAAACATTAAACAACTCAAAGCCAAATACAGATAACTGGAGAACAACACTAGAACCACCATTTCCCTCCTCACCCCATTCTCAGTTGACATATCTATTCTTTGAGTTCACCTAAGTCTATTATTATCTAACTCAGCATCTCTCTCCATCTGATCTATAAGATGAAAGGTATATTTTTCCCTTTTGAACAGAATTTTAACTTGTTTTTATCACATAGACAGTGGACTCAATAAATTGCCCAATTGGAAAAGAAAGGACCCAGAGTTAAGATAGTACCACAATGTGCTTGTATTATTTGAATGGCAATCTAGACTGTTAAGTGAAGAATATAATTCACTGCAAGTATCATGGCATGCTAAATTCCTGGTGTACCATTACGTTGGCAAATAGATCATTAGAAACTAGGATTTCCTTTACAGAAACTTGATTTAAAACCAACTTTCCCAGAATGTCTCCATTCCTTAATGTGAGAGCTATCTATAGGATAAAGTCTTGAGACTAATGTAATTATAAGAAAAGTCTTATCCATTGGATATACATACATTTAAATAAAATTACAGTTAACATTATCTTTATAAGACAAAAGCAACATTTCTTGAAAACAGACTTGTCTATTTTACATTGATAAATCAGAATGAACAAGACTATTTTAGACTATCTCTAATAAACGTCTTAATCTTGACTTGATGTTTATAATATTTAAATGCTATCTGGGATGTCTCCTTGGTGTCTTCTGACAAGACTAAGCAAGGAACAATTTCACACAAAACTGTACTTTCATATATCTAATGTGGTTTCAGGTAAAGTAAGAAACAGCCTAGTCTCAACAAAACTGGGCTTTAACCAGAGGACTTGGATTAAAAAATAAACTCTGCTGATTATAACCTATGTGACCTTGAGCTTTGCTGTAATCCCTCTGAGCCTCAGTTTCTTCTCCTGCAAAATGAATGAGTTGTACTAGATTGACTCTCTAAAAGGTACCTTCCATCACAATATCTAGGATTCCATAATGGCATATGATGATTCTACTTAATATTTGCTGTTGAAATTTGATATAAACTGAAGTTGTTCAGTGAAATTACATGGGGAAAAGATACCTGCCAAATATTATTAGGTATTATTAACAATAAATGAATAACTGACTTCTCCGTTAGCTTCTCTACTATCTCTCTAGCACCAACCTTAGCTTGCCCAGCATATTAACAGTGATTTCTAGAACACTGAGGACAAGATGAAACCAACCTGATTTGTATCTGTATTTTAACCATGGTCAAGATTATGCCCATAACTTTCAACAAATGTAAGTTGCATCATTTAGGCTAATGGAACTATCCAAGAGGCTGCTTCTGTTCTACAAGTTACACATCCCTATAGAGAGTCACACCCTGGTTTGTTTCTCTGTAAACTTTGGAGTTAGAAACGACATTAGAGGTGTGTCACACATCTACTGCCGTGCCAGACAATGTTCAAGATGTCTTGATTTGTCTTCTTTGTTAGCCTATCAAATACATCACTTGCTTGGATCAAGATTTTGAGAGAGGTTGTGTGGGACCATGGAAAGATTGCAGGCTTTTGAGTCGAAACTCCTGCTTCTGTTACTAATTTACCATGTGTGTGACTGGGCAAGTCACTTAATTTCTCTTGGGCTCAGTGGCTCCCATCCACAAAATGAAAGGATTGAACTAAAACCCTTCTGGTTTTAAATCTAGTTTTAAATCTATGATCCTTCGGTGTCCAGGCTGACCTCAGCATTCCCTTGCCAATGAACATTTTTGCTCATCTACTCTTAGATTTAATAACTGTCTTCAATGTTTTAGTCTTTATTGCTTGGAAAAAAACACATTTTTCCAGGTCAATTAAACATAAACACTGATTAAGCTAGGAAATGCAAAGATGAATAGCTTACAGACCCTGTTCTCTAGGAGTTTACAATCTAGGAGTAGAAATGAAAGGAGGTACATAAGTGCTTTTCATACCTTAAACCACTGCATAAATATTAGCTGCTATTACTGCTGTAATGCAAATTTGAATATTATAATTACATATGAGGGACAAAATAATGTTATGAGAGACCTTACTTTGGGCTCAGATGGGGAGATCAGAGTAGATTTCTTGGTAGAAGAATTAGCTGAGCGGCTAAAATGTCAAGAATGAATTGCCAAAAACTATGTTTTAGAACACAAATACCCTATCAATGCTTTAAAAAAGCTAAATACATCATTAAGAGGAAGAAACATTATAAACCTTTATTTAGCAAACTTCTACCATACAAGGGAAAAAAAAAGATTTCTGTGAAGGTTGAATGAGGTCATGATGCTAAAGCATTGTGTTTCTGGCAAGCTGAAATAGGGAAAGCCTATCATGGAAATCAGTACAAAGTCTGTAAGGACATCCAGAAGCACAGCTCATGAGGAGTCAACATATTCACAGAAAACTGAAAGAAGCAGACTATAACAGGGTCAGCAAACTGCAGCCTATTTTTGGTATGGCTCATAGGCTAATAATTATTTCAACAAATACAAACTTATTTACAAATGTAAAAACCATTTTTACCTCCCAGGCCAAACAAAAATAGGTTTCAGGCTGGATTTGGCTCCTCGGCCCTATTTTGCTAACCTTTGGGCTACAAGGTAACTTCATGTAGTTTATTTTGAGTAAGTGGATTAGGCAGCTTGTTTAATGAAGACCCAGATCTGTAAATAGTGATACACCATGAAAACAGCAAACATGCCACAATTCCAGAAAGGTATTATGATGATGACATGGTATACAAAAGCCATAAGTAACTATTGATCCATATATAAGTATATATGCATATTTATATATTTATATATATGGCAACTAGGTGGTGCAGTAGGTAGAGCACCAGGCCTGGAGTCAGGAAGATCTGAGTTAAAATCTAGCCCCAGACACTTACTAGTTGTGTGACCCTGGGCAAGTCACTTAATCCCTGTTTGCTTGAGTTCCTCATCTGTGAAATGGGGACACACCAGAGAAGGAAATGGCAAATCACCCCAATATCTTTGACAAGAAAACCCCATGGACAAGTCCTTTGCGTCAGGAAGAGTCAGACACAACTGAAGGACTGATAGGAAAAGCAATACTGTTTAATGAAGCATAGCCTAACATTAAGAAAAGCAAAGTATAAATACTAATGTAGAAGAGAAGGGATCTAAGTAGAAATATTAAACTCTAAGAACGTGGTAATTACTCTTAAGAGAAGTTTAAAGAAAATGCTGGCAGGGGAGGGGAAGTGTACAGAGAAAAATAGAGTAGAGAACTGGCTGAGTGAAGCCTTCATTCATTCATGAAGGAAATAGTATTTGATCCAGGACCTGAATTATACATAGGATTTTAATAGCAGGAAATAGGGAATGAAGATATTTCAGGTAGAGAGAAAAGTACAAGCAGAAGCTTGGAGGAAAAAAGGTACACAAGTATGTAGTTTAACAAGTGGTCCAGTTTGTCTAGAACCTAATATAGGTATGTAAGAGTATTGGAGGATAAGATTAGAAAGGTAAATTGAGGCTAGAGTATAAAAGGGCCTTGAATGTAAGACCTCAGATTTCAGGCTTGATTCAGTAAATATTACCAATGAAACTTTTTTATTAGAGGAGTAACATAATCATAGATATTGATGGGAAAAATCTGACTCTGGAAGTAACACATAAGGTAGATTGGAAGGGAGAGAGCCTGGAAGCAAGATTCCAGGCAAAAAGAAGTAAGGTTTTGAGCGCAGATGTTAGCCATGAGAGTGGAAAGTAGAAAAATGCATTCCACGTGGACAATCAGCGGGACACAGTGATTCATCAAATGTAAAGAATGAGACCCACGTTCAAATGCTACCTCAGTCACAAGCTGTGTGACCCTTGACTCTGGGGCAAGTCACTTAACTTCTAAGCCTTGGTTTCCTCATCTATATCATGAGGATGATAATAGCACCCATCTCATAGGATTATTCTGAGGATACAATGAGATCATGCGTGTACAATGCTTTGCAAGCCTTAAAGGGTTATACAAATGTTAGCTGTTAAGAACTAAGTTAGTTATGAATTAAGCCTGTCTCTGAGGTTCACAGGGAGAATGAAGGAAGACCAACAGTAAAAGGGCGGTCAAGAAGAACATTAAAAAATAGTGGGGGAGGGGTTGCTTGGTGGTGGTAAAGTGGGGAAGATAATGAGTTTAGTTTTTGACACATATCGAGTTTCAGCTGTCAGCAGTACATCCAGGTGGAGACGTGCACCAAGAAATTGCAGATGTGGAGCTAGTTTTGGAGAGGTGTTGGCACTAGAGGTAAAGATTTCAAGGTATTGGGATAGAGATAGGTAAAAACAAATATAATAGGTGGGTGAAAATGTCATGGGAGAGAACATAGAGAAGGAAGAAGAGAGGCTTGAAGAGGACTGAGGACATAACTGTATAAAACTATAGGGAACCACATATTTGAGGTACCAACAACAAAAAAAGAATGATTCCTGAGGAAGATATAGTGGAGCCTCCTGGAGACTGAAGGAGAGAATTTAAGGAAGGGCAGTTAGCAATATCAATTTCTGTGGGAGAAATCAAGAAGAATGGGAAACTAGCAAAAGTCTTGGGAGTTATCGATTAGGAGTGCACTGATGACCTTCTGGAAAGCAGTTTCTGTAGAGTGGTAAGGGCAAAAGTAATGGGGAGGAAGTGGAGGCAGCAAGTACAGACAATTCTTCTAAGAAATTTAGAGAGGAAGGGAAGGAGATAAAGATAACAGTAGCCTGAGGGGTTAGCAGGATTAACAGATATTTGGAGTACTTTGATTATCATTTTAAAACCAATTTAGTATTCTGCCCAGAACTCTTTAACTTGATTTAACAGATATAGGTTATATGAGCTATTTTGCTTAATCCACAGCTTAAAGGAAAAAAAAAAATCAATGCATGACTCAAGTAACCACATTGTCTACTTCATGTCTGAATTTGTGATTTAACAAAATCAGGGTTGACCTCCATGGTCCAAGACGTATGCATAGCATCCCCTATTCCTTCTTTCTTTACCTGCTGGATTAAACATTACCTATTTCTTCATCTGCTTTTGTAGACTTTTCTAACATTGGTGCCAGTATTGGAAGGCATGAGCTATTGGGGGGAGTTGGGTGGTAGCTACCGCTGTAGCTTTTTAATCATCTCTCTTTGAGGAGATTGGGATTTGTGATGCTTCTATTCAAGAGAAAAACTTACACAGAAAGCCAGGCACATAATTATCACCACTGAATCTTTTCCATGGCAAAGGATTAAGTATCCACTTGCACACATGATGTGCTCTAGATCATGTTTGATAAGAAGTTACCGTGGCCACATGATTGTCCTGAGGGAAAAGAAGCAATGTTTCTAAACAGGGATCTACAATTGTAGACAGAAGCCAAACAAGAGAGCAAAATGGAGTTGACAATAAGGAAGAAAGAATAAGTGGCATTGTCATAGAAGAAGGAAGTGGCTTTGAGTAGTTTTTCACATCTACATATTCCACCTGGTCCTAGATACAGTTTCTTTCAGGAGATTGTAACATGTCCTACAAGAATCTTGCTGTAAATAAACACTTATATTTTGTCAATTAATTAATTAATCAAAAAATCGGAGGGAGTAAAAGACCTAAGAAGCCACTGTGTCCTTCTTGCTCTTGACGATCAACCCATCAGCTATTTGGTTGAATATGATTTTCTACTATTTTTTTTTATCTTATAGTTTTTGTAAACTACAGACTTTGACTTCATGTATCTTTTGCTAATATAAGCATTTTTAAAATCTACTTCTTATCATGTTGAATTAGCCAGGAAAATGGCCTATGATTAATTTATCTAATTCTGATTTTAGATGATACACACACTTAGTTTGGGGAAAATATTATTCTCTCACTGTTGCTTATTCTTTCAATATTCCACACCACCAGTTGTCTTATGTTTGTCCTTTCCTTCTGTCTCTTTTGCAGCCAGCCTGCTTTTATTTCCCATCTCAGGAAATTCACATCCTTTTGTGTGATGTGTCTGTGATTACATGGGTTTCAGGATGAGAGCTCACCCAAACCTTCAACACATAGCACTTACTTAGTAGCCCCACTTGGGCTGTTACCAGGTTGGAGAATTTTTAAGGCAACACAACGGAATGGGAAGAATGCTGAATTTGGAGAGGACCTGGGTTCAAATTCTGTTTGCCATTTACTGACTCTGTGACCTTGGGCATGCCATTTAAGTTCTCTGGTTCTCAGTTTCCTCATCTGCAAAAATGAAAGGAATTGAACTAGATGATCCCCAACTTCCCTTCTAGCTTTGCAACTCTGATCCTCTACATCAACAGATTTTTTTTCAGTGCTTAGCAGATGTCTTATCTCAACAAATATGGTCATTCTTTATAAAATAAAAGTCCTCAGACCTAGTAATGTTACTAGTGCATTTCCTTCTGTAAAATAATTACTTAGTTGACATTTTAAAAATTGTCCTAAATATGAAGAGTCTCTGGATGCCTTTCAAATTCTTTGAAATGAATTATATATGCAAAGATTAAGCCTGCCATTGAATAGCTTCACCGTGAACAAAAATTGTTCTTGGGAAATGATGAGAAGTCAGGAAGAAAAGAATTTTCAGAAAGGTAAGAAGTGTACATTACATGTCCTCTGGGCAATATTCCAGGTTCTCCCTCCCAACCCAGCATTGGTTTCTATTTATGAGTACAAAATGTGGCATGTTTTTCATATTTGGATAAATTGTGCTTCTTCCTTTTAACCTAAAAACTGCAAAAGCAGTGTTTATCATTAGAACGTGCATGATGGAAGAGTTTTTGCTCACACTGCTAAACATTCTCTAGAAAGTGATAGAATACTATTAAATTTGAAAATTTGCTTCAAAATAGGAATTGTTCTTCAGGATAAGAGAGAGATTTTCAAAATGTGTGGGTGTTATTTTTCCCTCTTTTCTTTAATGTAGTGACTAATCGCTCTTTTTATGGTTCTTTTGTTTTAGGGTGTTGTTTTGGCATGTGACTTGCAGCTCAAACAAAATTCTGCCTGCTCTCCATAATGTAATGGGCTAAAATTTAACTTCAGATATAACTTTGACTTCAGTATGAGATCGCGTAGAGGCACAACCATGTAAGAAATCTGTTTGGGTCAGGCTGTTCCCTATGCATAGAATGCATTCCCTTCCTACCGCTTCTTAACACTCCCAGTTTCCTTCAAAGCTAAATTCAAATATCACCTCCCAAATGGGATCTTTTCTGCTGTTTTCTACCCCAAAATTATTTTGCGTTCATTTCCTATGTATTTTTCACATATTTGTTTATGTACATGTTGCCTCCTTCCATACAACACAACCTCTTCGGGACAGTTGCCTTCATTTTTGTCTTTGGATCCCCAGCATCTAGGAAACTTCCTATTATACAGTAGTGCCATAAATTTAATCCGTGTTTGTTGATTGAGTGAATGATCCCTAGCAGCAGAATCTCTGGAAATGGGAGTGAGTCAGAAGTCATCGCCTTCTTTCTTCAATTTTAAATTTTCACCTCAACTGCATAGATGTCCCCCCACCCACTTTTCAGATCTATAACTCAGAATTTCAGTGCCTGGGGAAAGCAGAACAAAATGTGTTCTCAGATCAGCCTTTTTTTGGAGAGGGGAATGAGGATGAATTCATTTAAGAAGGGACAATTGGTGGGGTGTTAAGGAAAGACCTTAAGACCTTGGATTCAAAGACACAAAACTCTATGGGGAGAGCAAGCTAGAGACAGTATGGGGAAGAACTCCCAGCAAATGAATATAATAGCATCTCTCACATGCATCCCCTTCTCTGTACACTATGCCGCAATCACCCTAGTTCAGGCCCTGATCACCCCTTGCTTGAACTAACACAATCGGTCTCCATGGCCCCTGTCTCTCCCCATTCCAAGTCTGTCTTCCACACAGCTGCCAAACTGGTATTCCAAAAGCACAGGTCTGACTGTGCAAGTCTTTTAATTAGGAAACTTCAGTGGCTTCCCTTCACCTGTAGAGTAAAATAAAAACTCTTCTGTCCTTTAAAGCTCTTCATCGTTTTCTGGCCCCCATCTTTTTCAGATAATTACACATACTTCTCCTTGAACTCTCTACATTCTAGCCAAGCTGGACCTCTTGCTGTTCACTAGAGACAACATTCCATAGACATTCTCCATAGACATTCTTTGCAGGGCTTCCCCATGTCTGGAATGCTCCCCTGATCACTTGTCTTGGGCCTTTGTACTCTCTTATGGCTCAAATCAAGGGTTTGTTCCTTTAAGAGGTTTTTTTTGTATTGCATACATTCTACATTTATTTCTCTGTGAACAGACCTTTTATTCTTCTCTTTGATAGAATGTGAAGGAAGATGCTGATCACTTTTGTATTTATATTTAGACTTGACCTTGGAGCTTGACTACTGAGACTAAAGATTGGTACTAAGGAACATAGTCTTGCTTAGCAGAGTGTCCCACACATAGTAGTCATTTCATTAATGTTTGCCACATGTCCACAGGCTGTTACTGCTTGAGAGAGTGTCAGGGCTAGAGGATAAAGGATGAGATAGAGAGGGAGGGACTTTCTTAGGGAGTAATGACTAGGAAATAACTCCCTATTTTAATTATTTTTGTTGACTAGATGGCTAAATCCCATTGTTAATATCTTCTTAAGGAGTACAAGTGCTATCAGTAGCCTCTAAATTTTAGCACTCTGGGACATATTCCATTTGCCCTGCCTTAGTTATTGAACTGATCCAGCCCACTTACCCCCCATTTTCCTATCCATTTCTTTAATTCTTTTCTTTCACTTCTCTTTTACTTTTCAACCTAAAATGATGTCTTGGAAGGAGGCCATAATTAAGATTGAGGGACCTTGTCAGGGTGATGAAGAAAGAATTATTACATCCTCTTTTCCCTACTTTAAATTTAGCTTAATAGGGCTGTGCCAAAAAAAGGCTATATTATTTCATTTCCCTTATTCTAAGCCCAGAAGTCACTTAATACAACGTAGCCTTCAGCAAGTCTACATGTGCCTTCCCTTCTGCATGTTTCTATGACTCATTGTGGCATTTGTGGGAATGGCATTAGATATCGCTTCATAGGTTTGGGTTTACAAGGAGAAGACTCAAGATATCAGATAATCTAGAATTATGGTAAAGAAGCTAACATGTTATGAGTATAGATATGCGTAATTACCAACTGAGCTATGTTCCTAAAGTTCATTTGTCATTCAACTTTTGTGAGTTCAAATTAAATTTTCTCAAGGAATAGTTCAAGACTTCAAGGGTCTGTGATGGCAGCATTATATTTTTTCCTTTGATGCAGATCGCAGCCCCTCTATGCCTTGATAGTTTTTGTGAGATGTTGCTGCTTAAAAATTCAAGAGCTAATTATGAACTCTTTCTAGATTTAGCGAAGCTGATCTGGGAAATACATACATACATACATACATACATACATACAGTCAATTGTCATGACTATGTTGTATTCAAAGTCTTTTTAGCATGGTAAGCTTTACCAGAGCCTGTGGTCTACTGACAGTCTGCAAGAAACCAGGTTACTTGTATACAACAATGAGGCATTGGAGTTGAAATTTTGTGTAGGTAAAAACAAAGTTGTAAGTAATGGGTATATTTACAGAATAGACTATTTTAAGGACTATTTACCCTATAATTTAGCTTAAATGCTATGTATTTGTGAAGAAAACTAATAGAAAATGATACTGTTGTAATCCTTACAATTAAACAAAAATACTTAAGAAATAAGAAGGAAAGAAGGAAGGAAGGAAGGAGGGAGAGAAGGAAGGAATGAAGGCATAAAGGAAGGAAACAAGATTTTATATATTTTTAGTTTACAACATTCAGTTCCACAAGCTTTTGAGTTTTAAATTTTCTCCCCCTCTTTCTTTTCCCCCATCCCCAAGACTATGTGCAACCTGATATAGGCTCTACATATACATTCACATTAAATATATTTTCACATTAGTCATGTTGCAAAGAAGAATTTTAACCAATAGAATGAACCACAAGAAAGAAGAAACAAAACAAAGCAAAACAAAACAAAACAAAACAAAAAAGACAGAGAGCAAATATTATGCTTTGATCTGCATTCTTTCTCTGGATGTGAATAGCATTTTCCATCATGGGCCTTTTGGAGTTGTCGTAGAACCTTGCATAGCTGAGAAGAGCAAGTCTATCAAAGTTAGTCATCACACATTGTGGTTATAACTGTGTACAATGTTCTCCTGGTTCTACTCTCCTCACTCAACATCAGTTTACATAAGTCTTTCCAGGTTTTTCTGAAGTCCATCATTTCTTATAGCACAGTAGTCTTCCATCACAATCATATACCACAACTTGTTCAGCCATTCCCCACTTGATGAGCATCCCCTTGATTTCCAGTTCTTTGCCACCAAAAAAAGAGCTACTATAAATATTTTCATACATGTGGGTCTTTTTCCCATTTCTATGATCTCTTTGGGATATAGCCCTAGAAGTGGTATTGCAGGGTCAAAGGGTATGCACATTTTTCTAGCCCTTTGGGCATAGTTCCAAATTGCTCTCCAAAATGGTTGGATCAGTTCACATCTCCACCAACAATGCATTAGTGTTCCAATTTTCCCACATCTTCTCCAGCATTTATAAATTCCCTGTTTTGTCATGTTAGCCAATCTGACAGGAATTATGTGATACCTCAAAGATGTTTTGATTTGCATTTCTCTAATCAATAGTGATTTAGAGCTTTTTTCATATGATTATAGATATCTTTAATTTATTCCTCTGAAAACTGCCTATTCATATCCTTTGACCATTTATCAATTGGGGAATGACTTGTATTCTTATAAATTTGACTTAGTTCTCTATATGTTTTAGAAATGAGACCTTTATCAAAGCCACTGTTTGTAAACTTTCTTTTGCAGTTTTCTGCTTCCCTCCTAATCTTGGTTGCATTGGCTTGAAACAAGCATTTATTAAGCACTTACTATGTGCTATGCACTGTGTAAGTGCTGGGTATACAAACACAAAATGATTGTCCCTGCCTCCAAGATACTTATATTCTAATGATGAAAGACAACACAAGAAAGGGAGCTGAAAGGGGGGAAAGGGGAGCAGGAGAAGAAGGTACCAAGAGTGGGGGCATGGTTCTGAAATCTGTAAGCCAAGAAGGGGGCAGAGTGGGGGAGGAATAACTGTCTTCATTCTCTCAGCAA
This sequence comes from Trichosurus vulpecula, assembly GCF_011100635.1. NCBI lineage: Eukaryota > Metazoa > Chordata > Mammalia > Diprotodontia > Phalangeridae > Trichosurus > Trichosurus vulpecula. Next base: position 258,117,762 of record NC_050573.1, read on the forward strand.
AATGGAAGCCCTGATAGAAACTCATCAGTGGAAGTAAAGAGAAGAATTTGTAGAGGGACATTCCAGGTTGAGAAAGTCACAGGATTTGTTAGATGCTCTAGGGTGCTGAGGGACATTCCAAGAAGAGAAAGAGGCAAAAGCATAATTTTGAAGTCCAGAAACCAGGAACAGGAAAAGGAGGTTAAGTGGCTTGTCCAGAGTCATACAAGAAGTGTCAGAGGCAGGATCCGAACCCACAGATCACCTAACTTCAATTCCATTACAACTGGCACTGTATCATGTTTTCTTCCTTATTTAGAAAAGGATGCTATTTATGAAAAGGATTTAGAAAAGGATGATTACTTTCATGGAGTTCATTACATTAAAAATTAAATGGCTTTGTTATTTGTTATATTTAATTTCACTTCAAACTTTGTCTCTACTGTCCTTAAGTACATATATCTGTGTGCGCATATATGTGTGTGTGTATGTATACATACATATATGTGTGTGTGTGTGTGTGTGTGTGTGTGTGTGTGTATATATATATATATGTATGTATGTATGTATATTTGATACTACCAATTGTGGGTTATTAGGTAGGATTAGGGTTGATTTTTAATTCTCCAGAAGACTATAAAAGGAAAGAGAGAAAGTAAGAGAGAGCAGAAAAGTCCATTTTGCTAAACCAACTAAGTAAGAATTGGATGATAAAAGAGAAGGAAGAAGGTAGCTAAATGGAGGGCACTAGAGCACAAGATTTAAAAGGCAGGGAGTACTTCAGTTCCATGGATTTAGAACTGGGCGAAAGGGTGTTCCATAGAGGTCAAGAACAACTCTCTCATTTTAGAGATGAGAACATTGAAAGCCCCTCCCACCTCCCTTTTACTGTGAAGGGCAACACTATCCACCTAGTTGTCTAGGCTCACAACCTAGTTGTAATCCTGGATTCCTCACTATCTCTCACCCTTCATATCCAATCTGTGGCCAAGGCCTACCAATTTTACCTTTGTAACATATCTCAATATGGCCCCTCATTACCTCATCCCTGGACTATTGAAATGGCCTGCTAGTGGGTCTGCCTGCCTCAAATCTCTCCTCACTCCAAAACATCCTCCACTGAGTCACGAAGTGATTTTCCCCGAATCACAGGTTTGATCATGTCACCCATCCCTCCCACCCACCCCACACCCCACACCCTCTGCCCCCCAGCCCAGCACACACTCAGTGTACTCCAGTGGCTCCTTATTACCACCAGAACCAAATAAAATATCTTCTATTTGATATTCAAAGCCCTTTATAACCTAGCCCCCTCTTACATTTCCAGTCTAACACCTCACTGCACACCACGTAATCTTTGATCCAGTGACACTGGACTCCTTGCTGTTCCACAAACAAGACACTTCATCTCTTATCTCTGGGTACTTCCTCTGTTGGTTCTCCCATGCCTGGAATGCTCTCCCTCCTCAGCTTCACCTCTCTGACTTCCTAAAAGTCCCAATTAAAATTCTATCTTTTACAAGCAGCCTTTCCTAACCCCTTTTAATTCTAGTGGCTTCCCCTGTTATTTCCTATTTAGACTGTATATAGCTTGTTTGTACATATTTGTTCACCTGTCTCCCTCATAAGATTCAGTGCTCCTTGAGGCTAGGACTGTCTTTTGCTTGTTTTTGTGCTTAGCACAGTGCCTGGTACATAGTTGGTGCTTAATAAATGTTTATCAACTGACCCAGACCTCTTACATGACTTGTCCAAGGATACAGTTAATAAATAGCAGAGCTAGGATTCCAACCCAGGTTCTCTGACTGCAAATCCACAGCTTTTTCCACTGTACTATGCTGCCCCAAAACTTCATGGTTCTTTTACTTACTAACCTGAACAAGTTACACTCTCTGAGCCTTAGTTTGTCTGCTTGTTTTGTTATAGGTGATGCTGAGCATAGAGCTCAGTATGTGGCATCAAGAAGACCCGAGTTCAAATGTGATATCAGACCAGAGGCAAGTCACTTAACCCCTGCCTGCCTCCGTTTTCTCATCTACAAAGTGAGAACAATAATAGCCTCTACCCTCAGGGTAGTTTTGAAGATAAAGTAAGACAATATTTTTATAAGCACTCTGCAAACCTTAAAGCACCATGCCATTAAAATTAATGTTATTATCAAGTAGTTGCACCATATGGTCTCTATGAGCCCTCCTGTCTCTGAATTCTATGACTTTATTCAGTTTGCTGATTGGTTGATTGAATGAACTTAACACATGTTTATAAAACATTTACTGTACTATGTGCAAGACACTGTACTTTCTTTGACTGATACATCAATACTTTGAAAGTCTAGGGATACAATGTAGAAAACAGCTGCTGTTCCTGCCCTCAAGCAGCTCACTAGAAAGATATGATTCATATAACACAAAGTAGAATACAGTAGGCACAAATAAGAGATACATACAAAGTACCCTAGGAGGATTGACGGGAGAAACAGACAGAAGGGCAGAGACAGACAGAGACAGAGACAGAGAAAGAGAGACAGAGAGACAGAAAGAGACAGAGAGAGAGACAGACAGAGAGAGACAGAGAGAGACAGAGACAGAGAGAGAGAGAGAGAGAGAGAGAGAGAGAGAGAGAGACAGAGAGAGAGAGAGAGAGAGAGAGAGAGAGAGAGAGAGAGGTCACTTTAGGCTTGGCCTTGAAGGAAGAGGATGTCAGCAGGTTGGGGTGATGATGCAGTACATTTCAAATTTGAGGTAGGGCCTCTGTAAATACATGGTAATGGGAAAGTAAAGATGAAGAGGAGGGGATCAGGTAAAGGTAAGTTTGATTGTAATGGAGGATACACAAAAAAGAGGTAGAATGAGTTAATTCTGGGGATGCAGTTTGAAGCCAGGTTGTGAAGAGCCTTAGGTGGTAAGCAAAAGATTTTATATTTTATCTTGGGGCAATAGGGAGCCACTGGAGGTTTATAAGCACTGAGTGATATGATCGGACCCAGGCATGAGGATTTTTTGTTCAGCTATGTGGAGGATACTCTGGAGACTAAGAAAGAGAGCCCAAATATAAACCTTTATTTGATGAACACACACCATCTAGGGAAAAAAAAAAGATTCCACAATGTATGCTTTTTTGTCTCTGGAGCAGAAGTCTATAGTTGAATAAGCAAAGCTTAGGCAAGGATGTAAAAGCCCATGCTTCCTTCACTAAGCCAGGGTAGCACAAGCATTCTGCAGCTCAGAAAACTGGAGGGCTGAAAGACAGGTCCTGCTCTCAGCTAAACTCATCCTTCTTGCTCAGAAGAAAGAATGAGTTTACTCTTCATCATGACTGATGCCCAGGGTGAGACAGGGTAAGCACATTAGATGATTGGAGATCATGAGGTTCAAAGGGTCAGAGATTCAGAGCTGAAAGGGACCTTAGAGGCCATCAAGTCCAACTACCTCATGTTTTAGAGGAGGAACTTAGGTACGGAGAGATTGAGGCTTATCCAGGGTCATAAAGCTCTACTAACACTCCTACTCCCAACTTAGCCAGACCATGCAATTGGCCCTGAAACTCTGATACGCTTCCAGAAGGCCCTAGAAACACTGAAGTCAGTCACCCACTCACTGGACAAGCACTGAGAATACAAATAAAAGTAGAAAGACAGTTCCTGCCTTCAAGCAGCTCATATTCTAATGAGGGAAGAGATCACATATAAAAAGGAACTTGAGTGGAAGTCTGTAGCTATCAACCACATCCAACAAAGCTCTTAGCTCTTATACTTGCATATAGGCCCAACTTCTACCAGTTGATAACAATTTTAAAAATCAAGTATGATTTTGACTAGATGGCCTCTGAGGTCCCTTCCAATCATAATTGAATTATAATTGAATTATGATTAGAAGGGACCTCAGAGGCCATCTAGTCAAAATCATATCTGAACAGGTATCTCCTCAACAGTGTACCCATCCTCCACTAGAAGGAAACCACAACTTTTGAGTCCTAAGAGTTATAAATATTTTTGCTTATATTGAATATAAATCTTTAAAAGTGTCTAAGAAATATTTATTAACATGTCTTGCCTTTTATTTTGTTTCCCCTCCCCCCATAGGATAGTGTGAGAAGAGCCAAGTAATAACATGGGATAGCAGTATAATAAATGTTCTATTTAAACACAATATTCAAGTTAGATAAGGTTTAATAATGATATTTTATGTGTATAGAATTCTGTATTTTACAAAATTCTTTTACCTATCTGCATTTGATTCTTACAACTAATTCTTACATTCTTTAAAATAGGTAGGACATTTATCATCATCATCTTCATCACCACCACCATCATTTTCTAGAAGAGAAAGATGAGGCTCACAGTGGTTAAGGTGACTTGATTAAGGTCACAGGACTCATTGGTGGCAAATTAAGAACTGAAACTTAAGTGTCCTGGCTTGTAGTCTAACATTCTTTCCACTACACTGGGCTCTCCCATGGAAATAAACTTGGTACCTTTCTTACAAAACTTCAACTGTTATCAAACACTGCTTAATCAAATCCTGCTTCTATCTTCAAGCTTGAATAGACCTAATTCACCCTGGGTTTTTCTTGGAGCCAGACCCTCCAGGGGCCTGTCCTTTGTTATATTCCCAATCAGCTTTCTGAGCCCTGGGAGTTCAAATATCTCTTTCTTCCAAATGAAAACAGAAGGCAAGAGAGAAAAGCAGGAAGTATTTTAGTGACCGCTAGTATTAAAACCCCACAATTTTGTTTATCCAAACCATGGTTCATTTCTAGCTAGTTTGAGTTTTTACAGAGTTTCTTTTTTCCTCCCATTTGAGGACTTTCCTCCTTCCTTTCTGATCAGTAGCTTGAACATTAAATACAGAGTTTGTTCATTCACTAAACCAGGAGTTCTTTGCTCAACGGACAGATTTTAGGAAGATCTGTGGACTCAGAAAAAAATACATCCTTATTTTCACTAACTTCTAACTGAAATTTGGCACTTTCTTCAATTAATAACTTTTTTTAAAAAAAGATATTATTTTGAGAAAGGAGCTATAGGCTTTACAATGGAGTAAATTATATAAAAAGATTAAGAACCCCTCCAAAACAATGGCTAGTTCCTTGTCAGTGTTTACAACTGGACTGATTCAACCCTCTTTAGCACCAGACTTTTCCATTATACTCCAACTTTATCAGAACATCTTTTAAAATATACCAAAACAGGATATAACAAAGGTTTAAAAGGTTTTATTTTATTATTTAAAATAGGTAAGCCTCTTCATCATTAAAAAAATGCACTTAAGCTTGCCTCTCTAAGTCACTATAATCTGTGTTGTTTTAAGTGAATTAAGGAGATATTTTCCTTGCCCCCTTCTCCCATTGGTGAGTTCCTCCATTTTGTGGTGGGACCCATGGCCAACCAGCCTTCATTTCCCCTCCTGACTGTGCTTGGGACTCTCTGGAATTCAAACCCATGTACCCATCCCCCACCCCTTCAGCTGTTTGTATGTGTGTGTTATTTTGCCCATGGGGTTGTATTTGATTGTATTCCTATCCCCAGAACTTATTATAGTGCCTAGCACATAATAAGAGCTTAGAAACTACTTGTTTCCTTTCTTCCTCCTTCCTTACAAAATGGAATAATCTTAAAACAGGCCTTGCTAGAGCCATCAAGTGAATGAGCATGGGGAATGCAGATTATAAGTAAGTGAATATAGCATATCATACAGATTATGGATCAGATTGAATAATTATTGAGAGGGACATTAGGAACTATTACAGTAAGCAAAAGTAGAGAACTGGGCAAACTGGTAATAGGAAAAATGATAGCTTTCATTACATACAGAATAAAATTCAAACTCCTTAGACATGCTTAGCACAGTGTCTGGCACATAGTTAGAACTTAATCAATGCTAGTTAACTGACTGGCTTTCAGGATGCTTTTCAAATAGACTATAAACAAACATTCCAGTCTTATCTCCCTTGTCCTCTCACATTAACTTCATACTGCACAGAAACCAGTCTATTCAATGTTCCTTAAATACCAGAGGTATAGTCCCATGTCTAGGTCTTTGCTCATGATGTTTCCTCCTGAAAGTCTTTTCTCTTCTTAGCATTTATTTTATCTTTCCTTCGAAGCCCAACTTAAGACCCACTTTCTCAGCTGCTGAAACCCAATTTAAGGCCTACTTTCTCAGCTACTGAACTAAGTGAGGACACCTTAATTAGAGATCCAGCTGGGGCAATAGCTAATTGCAAGACTTTGGAAAATCACTTAATTTCTTGGGGCCATAGATTTCTATAAAAGGAGGGGGTGTTCTAGACCACTTCTAACATCACTTCTGACTCTAACGATCAATGATTTCCATTCAAAGCTTTCCCTACACATAGTGTTGTATGTATAATATATATAACCCCACTCATAAATATCCTTCTTGGAGCAAAAACTGTTGGGGAGAGAGTTATCACTCCCTGAGATGGATCATCCAACTTCCTGCCCCATGAGAGTTGAGAGGGGAACCAAAAAGAAGGCCACTATGAGAATAGGTCCATGGGGTGGCAGCTGTTCTATAGGAAGGGTCTTTGGGGGTGGTGACTATGCCATATGAGCATCATGGGCAACAGGAACCTAAGAATGGTAGTTTTGGTAGGTGGCAGCAAAGGAATATAGAGAACTATGGAGTAAGCCCTGGGGAAAGCAGTTGCCATGAAGAAGATGCCATTTTATGCTGAGATGTTGGCATTCTGGGGCAAAGCCCTGTTACCCGTTGCTAGTTCAGTTCCCCAGTCCTTCAGCCTTCAGTGCTTGTGGCTATCTCTAAATTCCCATAGTATGTATTAGCCATACAACTTATTTGGCAGGTGTGATACAACTTACTATTGTATTATTATTTCATTATATATCATCTATTATAAACTTTTTTGGGGATAGGGACTGTTTTACACCTCTTTGTAAAATTATATTTTCTGAGCCCTCACTTGTCACACTAATTATTGATGAGCATGAAGTATTTAGTAGCCAAGATATCTTCTACTTACTAAGGCAAAAGAGCCATTTCTACAACTTCATGGATTGGCAAGAGTATAAGCCCAAGAAGAAGGCATGGAAGCTTTTGCAAAATGTGGATATACTAGAATTGTTGGAAACTTTCCACAAACACCATCCCAGCAAACTGTGGCCTTAGAATCTGGAGAGATATTCTCGGGGTTCCTTCTGTTGATTATTTTATTTCCAATTTATTCTGTCTATAGCTTATTTGTATGAAATTGCCTGTGTTTCGTTTCCCCCATTAGACCATGAACTGCTTGAGAATGGGAACGGTCTTATTCTTTTCTTTGTATCTCTAGTGCAGCAGAAGTTGTCAGATCCCAATACCAATCATCACAGAAGTTTTAACCTGCTCTGCTTTTCCAACTTCCTTACCTTTTCTTCAGCTGTGTGATGGCTTTTCGCTCCTAGGGGCTCACCATATTAGGTCTAGATTTAATGAAGACACCCAACTGGCTACAGTTCTGCTTCAGCTCAGAACTCCCAATCTCAAGAAAGTGATCCACCAACCTCAGCCTGCACTACAGCAGAACTATCATGTCTGGCCTAATTCTATCAGCAATTTAGCCCATTTTCCCCCTCTGCCCTGTGGAAATAGAAAATGGCAGACAATCTCTGGCAATAAATTAGAATGAGTGTTAAGTTATTTGTATATCTTCATAAAAGGGCCCAGTTCATCTAAGTTTTCCTACGGTTGAGGAGTTGGCTTATTTAGTTAGTGGAGTTACAAAAAGATTTAAATCATATTAAGGGGGGAAATGGAAAGTTTCTAGAAGCAGAGGATCCATTGAGATCATTTGCAAGTGTTTGTTTTTTTTTCTTTTTCCCCTTGACTTACAAACTTAATATGAGCCACCTTGGCAGCTGACTACTTATTCCTAGCTGTTGTTACAGTGCACCATATAGGAAAAGTAAATTGCACCCTCATCAGTGGATTGCATTGCTGGTAACAATGACCTTGATCATTTCTACAGCAATGTAAAGGCTCCATTCATCTGTGGTATATAGTAAGAAGAAGATGATTGCCCAGCACTTCACACATCTTTCACTAGAGTTAATACATAGAGGAGATTCCACTGCCAGAGACTACAAACCTAATTCTATTTAATTACTTTTCAATTCCCACTTTCAGCTGAACATAAATGGGTTATGGTTTAGGTAGCTAGGTGGTACAGTGGATAGAAGGCTGAACCTGGAGTCACGAAGGCCTGAGTTCACATCCAGCCTTGAACATTCAGTAGGTGTGTGAGCTGGGGCCGATGCTTTATCCTCTCTCTGCCACAGTTCCCTCAACTGTAAAATGGAAATAATGAGAGCTCTTACGTCCTGGGGTTATTGTGAGGATCAAATGAGCTGGCATTTATAAAGCACTTAACACAGTGTCTGACTCTTTGTTACCCCATTTGGGGTTATTTTGGTAAACATACTGGAGCGGTTGGCCATTTTTTTCTCCATCTCACTTTATAGATGAAGAAATTTAGACAAACAGGGTTAAGTGACTTGCCCAGGGTCACACAGGTAGTATCTGAGGTCACATTTGAACTCAAGAATATAAGTCTTCCTAACTCCAGGCTTGACACTCTATCCACTGAGCCACCTAGCTGCACATAGCAGGCACTTAATAAATGCTTGTTCCCTTATTCTTCCCTTGTCTATTACAGTCCATCACTACAACTGGAATAAAGACTCAAATGTATATCCCACTGATGGTGGAAAAACAAATTATTGAAAAGAGCATATCAAAATAATTATATTTATTTATCTTAAAAGTTTATTGATGCCTTTTATATTTAACGTCTCCTATTTTCTGATCTCTCATCCAGCTCTCAACACATACAACCCCAATTGAATGCTCCCTTGTGACAAGGAAAAATAATAAAGGGAAGGAAAGTGTGTTTTGTAATGTATCCCCTAATAAATACTGGTTCAAATTCCTTTTGGCATTATTTTCATTGACTTTATTTTAGTCCTATATTGTTCACTCAGTTTTAATTTCTTTGCTTTGCATTTCATCACTTCAAACAAACTTTCTTGTGATTCATGGAATTAGAGCAGGCCTTTTTAGAACTAATTACCTTTTTTCCCTAATGAGAAAATAACTAATAAGTAAGGCAGTCTTCCTCACACCAAATAAGGTTCCCCAGATTTCAGGCATCACTGTTTGATAGATGAATTGTGTTATAAAACTTGGTTTGGGCTTTGGAACTTGGAACTCATTTTCTGGTGGAAACAATGTTCTATATGGTGCTAAGATTTTGGGGTTAAGTCACTAAAATCTTTTTAACTCAGGATATATCTGAAGGGTAGTATTGTATTAATGTGCACTGTGTATAGTAATATTAGTGCTAAACACATTGAAAATTCCAATATTGTATATTAAGAACACCTTTCCTCTTGGGGAGAAGAATCAGGCACTTTGCCTCCAGTCCCTGCTGAACAGTGAGATATGGTACTTTCCTAGCTTCAATCAAATAGTGGGTGATTCTGTGGCATTGTGCTGGAGTTGTAGAAAGGATGGGGGCTAATGGAAGCCTAGTGGAGGGAATACTGGACTTGGAATTCAACAAATCTGTTTTCTACTCCGTCTGCTTTGCTGCTTATTTCTGTGTGACTTGGACAAGCCATTTATTTATTTTCTCTGGGTGTCAGCATCCTCATCTGTAAGATGAGGGGATTAGACTAAATGATTCCTAAAGACCTTTCCAGTTTTAAATCATATCATTCTGTGATTATCAGGCAAAGATCTGGATTGTGCCTCTGAGGGGGGTGAGGAGGTAGAAAAGAGGAGATGAGATTCTGGGGGTGTTGATAAGACTAATACTTAGGAATAAATACTTGGGTAAAACTATCTTGGCAGGCAGGCTAAACTACGTTGAGGGTAATCGAAAGGCCTCAAACCTGTTGGTGAATTTGATGTCTACCCGAAGCATGTAAAAACTTCCCCATAGGAAAGGGCAGATGAGAACAATTTGTTCCAATGACCATGAAGGTGGCTGAAGCAGGTGCTGGAGAGTGCTTAGAACTTGGTCAAACATTAAAGATGCCAAGGTCATTCACTGCATCCCAGGCCATCAACAGTCATCTTGACTTTTGTCCTGCCGCTGGATTTCAATGACCCTGGAAGAGAGAGTGAAGCTGATGACTTTGTGCAACCTTGCCTCACTTAAATCCAAATCACTCAGAAATCAAGATACCACCCATCATCTATTTTACCCCATATCAGGATGTCATCAGTCCTCTTCAAAAAATGAAGGACAAACAACAACAACTTAGGAATAGGAGAGCCAATGATGGTAGCTGGGGAGGAATGCTGATGAATATCAGCCATAGTGATTGTCTTTCTATCATCCCAATCCTTTCTTTTCACCACTGCTAGAGACCCTAGAGTGAGATGAGAAACAGAAAAGAGAAGGGTCCCAAGCAGCAACATTGAGAATAGCACAGGAATTTCTGTGACCAATTGGGCATTTGTAGCTGTTTATATGCAAGGGACATATTTAAGTTGAGTTTGCGTGGATAATAATTGAAGAGTTTCACATTAATGGTACAAAATCAAACATGAAGCCACATCTTGTAACATAGATAACCATTGCAACATGGGCCACCAAGGCAATCTGAGGCAAAAAGAGGTAAATGCTCTTTAAAGAAGAATGATATCATACTCACACAAATTGTTCAATAACTAAGGGAAATGGAACAAGTATTTATTAAACACCTACTATGTGGCAGGCACTGTGCTAAAGCACTTTACAAACATTATCTCATGAGACTGACATGCCTAAACTGAATGAAAGCTGTCTTGTTGATGACTAATGAGAAAGGAGACTGTCACAATCTTTTTTCTGTAAGGCTTATCTCATCTAAGGGATTACAATCATCTATCAGATTTCCCTTCAATTTTTTTTTGTCCCAAAGTTGCTAAAATGCCAGTATACATTGTTCTTGTCTCCTAACCCTGTTCCGGCATCCTCAGCATCTGTACCCCTTCATTAGTAAAGAGACAAAGACGAAGAGATCCTAGCAGACTCAAGTAAATTCTTCACACAGTCACAGCATCTGAAAGCTACTTCTCTTGGGTTATTTCAGCACATATGCTAACAGAAGTGCTGACATGTAGAAAAATTGGAAAGCTGAACAGTAGTGATCTCCTACTCAGAAAGTATGCCAAGTTTTTCTCAACAACTGAACAAGAGAAAAGCATCACATATCTCAGATCTAAAAATGGCTCTGTTGATAATATCATTTTTTACACGTCAGACCTAAAAGGTTACCATGGTTGTTCAAAGTGCCAGATGGTAAACTGACAATTGAATGATTAGCTCTAATCTCTCATTAGAGATATAATCAATCTATGTACAATAACATTCCAGTCATTTAGATGACTCACAGTGGAAGATGAAGGTATCCAACTGTTCAACAGAAAGGACACTGCCTTGGGAATCAGAAGAGATCTAGGTTCTGATACGTAGCTCTGTGACCCTAATCCTCATTTTCTTCCTCTAGAAAAAGAAAGTACAAGACCTGCTATGCTTACCTCACAACATATTTATGAAAAGGAGCCCACCAATGTGAAATAATTAGATCATATAAATGTGAGCTAGTATTATTATTATACTAGGAGCTACTATTGTGTGTGGATTAGGCAATTATCCTAGCCTTAAAGTCCTAATAGTTATAAAATTCAACAACTGCTTATTAAGTACCTATAACCAGATTTCTAATTAAGAGATAACTGGTGGCACAAGGGACAAAGCACTAGGCCTGTATTCAAGAAGAGCTGAGTTGAAATTCAGTATTACCCTTATTAAAATAACATTAAAACAAACAAATGAACAAACAAAAGAAAAACAGAAAAGTTGGAGTCAGTGGACCTAAGTGTGAATTCCTTTTCTTCTACTTGCTATGCAAATTCCTTAAAAGCTCACTTGATCACAGGCTGCATTAGGAAAAGTATAGTGTCCAGGAATGGGGAGATGTTAGTTCCACCACACTGGTCAGACCACACCTGTAGTGTGTTTAGGTCTAGGTGCTACATTTTAAGAAGGGCATCATTAGTTGAAGAGGGTGCAGGAGAAGACAACCAAAATGGTGAAGGACATTATGAGTCTGCCATGTAACAACCGGTTGAAGGAACTGAGAATATTGAGCCTAGAGAAGAAAAAAACTTGAGGAGGGAAAGAAGGGACATTGTAGCTGTCTTCATCGAAGGACCATCCTGTAGAAGAATCATTAGATTTATTTTACTTGACTCCAAAAGGAAGAAATACTGGAAGTTATGAAGAGGCATATGTAGACCTGATGTAAAGGAAAATGTCTTAACAGTTAGAATCACCCAAAAGTAAAATGAGCTGTGCCAGGAGACCCTAGATAGAGAAATTTAGTGCTACAAACAATCTAGCCCAACATCATTATTTTAGAGATGGAGAAACTCAGGACCAGAGACTTTAAATGACTTGCTCACACAGATAATGTATGGCAGTGTCAAGGTTCATATTCAAGTCTTCTGGCTCAAAATCCAGTGTTTGTTAGACCCTACTCTGCCTTTATTTCTCCTCCATTATAGATCACCAAAGGAAGGTACTGTGGCCACTTGTTAGAAATGTTGTAGAAGGGACTCTCAGGCAAATTCAAGTTGGACTAGTCAGCCCTTCAACAACGGAGATTCAATGATTCTGTGACACTTGATATTTTAATTTCATTATCTATAAAATAAGTATAATGGTATTTATATTACCTGTCTCACAGGATTATAGTGAAGACAGGGTGTTATAAACCAAAAAATGCTATACAAGTGTCATATATACTTATGATGATAGAAGAAATTTATAGGTTTTTTTCCTCCAATACTAAAATTCATTTGGATCCCTAATATGGGTATGTATACACACATAAATACATATGTATGTATATACATGTGTGTATATATGTATATGTACATATATGCATGTATATATTATATGTATATGTATACACTGAATTTCATAAAGCAAGTCTGTTAGAACTTTTCTGAGCAACTAATTTTTTGTATATTTTTAACCTTTTTGCCTTTAGAGCTGTTAAAGAAGCTTGCCCCATTAAACCCTTTTTGTCACTCAAGCTTTCTTCCATTTCTTCCTACTTTCCCAACATGATAAACTTAGCTTTCTTGAAATTCGTTTTCTTTATCTTGATGACTTCTTTCCTTCTTATCTCTAGGGTTTTAAATTCTATAATCCAGGGTCGCTTCCATAGAAGTTTCCATTCACTTTATTTTTTGTATTTCTTTTTTTTGTTAATTAATTAATTAATTTTTAGTTTTAGTTCACAACATTCAGTTCCTCAAGTTTTTGTTTCAAATTTTCTCCCCCTCCTTCTCCTGCCCCCTCCCCACCCAAGACAGCATGCAATCCAATATAGGTTCTACATATGCCTTCACTATAAGCATTTAACTTGATTTTTTTAAATTACAATTCATTTAATTTAGTTTTCAGCATTGATTTTCACAAGAGTTTGAATTACAAATTTTCTCCCCATTTCTACCCCCCCAACTCCAAGATGGCGTATATTCTGGTTGCCCTGTTCCCCAGTCACCCTCCCTTCTGTCACCCCACTCCCCTCCCATCCCCTTTTTCCTTACTTTCTTGTAGGGCAAGATAAATTTCTATGCCCCATTGCCTGTGTATCTTATTTCCTAGTTGCATGCAAAAACATTTTTGTGTTTTTGAACATCTGTTTTTAAAACTTTGAGTTCCAAATTCTCTCCCCTCTTCCCTTCCCACCCACCCTCCCTAAGAAGTCAAGCAATTCAACATAGATCACATGTGTATCATTGTGTATAACCCTTCCACAATATTCATGTTGTGAAACACTAACTATATTTTGCTCCTTCCAAACCTATCCCCCTTTATTGAATTTTCTCCCTTGGCCCTGTCCCCTTTCGAAAGTGTTTGTTTTTGATTACCTCCACCCCCATCTGCCCTCCCTTCTATCATCCCCCCTTTTTTATCTTCTTCCTCCTTTTTTCCTGTGGGGTAAGATACCCAAATGAGTATGTATGGTATTCCCTCCTCAGGTCAAATTTGATGAGAGCAAGATTCACTCATTTCCCCCTCACCTGCCTTCTCTTCTCTTCCTACAGAACTGCTTTTTCTTGCCACTATTATGCGAGATAATTTACCCCATTCTATCTCTCCCTACCTCTCTCTTTCAATATATTCCTCTCTCATCCCTTAATTTTATTTTATTTTTTTTAGATATCTTCCCTTCATCTTCAACTCACCCTGTGTCCACTCTCTCTCTCTCTCTCTCTCTCTCTCTCTCTCTCTCTCTCTCTCTCTCTATATATATATATATATATATATATATATATACACACATATATATACACATATATATATACACATACATACATACATACACACATATACATATATATATACATATATATATATATATATACACAAACATATATATGTATATATATGCATATTCCCTTCAGCTACCCTAACACTGAAGTCTCATGAATCATACACGTCATCTTTCCATGTAGGAACGTAAACAAAACAGTTCAACTTTAGTAAGTCCCTTGCAATTTCTTTTTCTTATTCTTTTTCTTGATTACCTTTTCATGCTTCTCTTGATTCTTTGGTTTGAAAGTCAAATTTTCTATTCAGTTCTGGTCTTTTCACTGAGAAAGCTTGAAAGTCCTCTATTTTATTGAAAATCCATATTTTGCCTTGGAGCATGATACTCAGTTTTGCTGGGTAGGTGATTCTAGGTTTTAATCCTAGCTCCATTGACCTCCGGAATATTGTATTCCAAGCCCTTTGATCTCTTAATGTAGAAGCTGCCAGATCTTGGGTTATTCTGATTGGGTTTCTACAATACTCAAATTGTTTCTTTCTGGCTGCTTGCAGTAATTTCTCCTTGATCTGGGAGCTCTGGAATTTGGCAACAATATTCCTGGGAGATTTCTTTTTGGGATCTATTTGAGGAGGTCATTGATGGATTCTTTCAATTTCTGTTTTGCCCTGTGGCTCTAGAATATCTGAGCAGTTCTCCTTGATAATTTCTTGAAAGATCATATCTAGGCTCTTTTTTTGATCATGGCTTTCAGGTAGTCCAATAATTTTTAAATTATCTCTCCTGGATCTATTTTCCAGGTCAGTAGTTTTTCCAAGGAGATATTTCACATTGTCTTCCATTTGTTCATTCCTTTGGTTCTGTTTTATAATATCCTGATTTCTCATCAAGTCACTAGCTTCCACTTGCTCCAATCTAATTTTTAAGGTAGTATTTTCTTCAGTGGTCTTTTGGACCTCCTTTTCCATTTGGCTAATTCTGCCTTTCAAGGCATTGTTCTCCTCATTGGCTTTTTGGAGCTCTTTTGCCATTTGAGTTAGTCTATTTTTTAAGGTGTTGTTTTCTTCAGTGTATTTTTCAGTATTTTTTTGGGTCTCCTTTAGCAAGTCATTGACTTGTTTTTCATGCATTTCTTGCATCCTTCTCATTTCTCTTCCTAATTTTTCCTCTACTTCTCTAACTTGCTTTTCCAAATCCTTTTTGAGCTCTTCCATGGCCTGGGACCAGTTCATGTTTTTCTTGGAGGTTTCTGTTGTAGGCTCTTTGACTTTGTTAACTTCTTCTGTCTGTATGTTTTGGTCTTCTTTGTCACCAAAGAAAGAATCCAAAGTCTGAGACTGAATCTAGGTGCGTTTCCGCTGCCTGGCCATATTCCCAACCAACTAACTTGAGCCTTCAGTTTTTCAGTGGGGTATGACTGCTTGTAGACTAAAGAGTTCTATGTTCCACGTTTGTTGGGGAGGTGCCAGCTCTGTCACACCAGCACTCCTCCTTCCCCAAGAACCCCCAACCCGGACTGGGCTTAGATCTTCAGCAGGCTGTGCACTCCTGCTCTGATCCGCCACTTAATTCCTCCCACCAGGTGGGCCTGGGGCCAGAAGCCACAGCAGCTGTAGATGCCCCACCTCCGCTGACCCCGGGGCTGGAAGCCCAACCGCTAACTCCTTCAACTCCCGCAGCTTTTCCTACTAACCTTCTCTGCTGTCTTTGGTGTTTGTGGGTTGAGAAGTCTGGTAACTGCAGCTCACTGATTCAGGGTGCTAGGGCACACTCCAGCCCTGCTCCTGGTCTGGTTGGTCCGTGCTGCCTATGCTGGACTCTGCTCCGCTCCACTCTGCTCCGCTCCCAGCTCCGTGCGGTATAGACCTCACCCAGAGACCATCCAGGCTGTCCTGGGCTGGAGCCCTGCTCCCCTCTGCTGTTTTCTGGGTTCTGCAGTTCTAGAATTGGTTCAGAGCCATTTTTTTATAGGTTTTTGGAGGGGCTCGGTGGGGAGCTCACGCAAGTCCCTGCTTTCCAGCTGCTGTCTTGGCTCCACCCCCCTCCATTCACTTTTAAATCCTTATCCAATTCCTCACTGTTAAGAGGTTCCAATCAGGAAAGACTTCTGCCCTGGTCAATTTTGTTGCCTTCTCTACTTAGAAAGAATCCACATATTCCATGAATTTCTTTTAAGTAGAGTTTATTTGATAGATACCCTCCTTCCCTCAAAATCCCATCCTAAAACTTCTTTGGTAGCCCAAAAAGGTCTTATTTAGCTTCTGGTTTTATTTGCACATACATGCATACGTACGTACGTACATATATACATACATATATGCATGTATACATATGTGTGTATATTTCCTCTTTAAGTGAAAGAGGAATTATCTGTCTTTGACATTTTATTTCTTGGCCTACAAGGATGACATGAAAAGATTAGGTGATCATTAAAGAGGTGTAAGATTTTAGGGCTGGGAGAGATCTTAAAGACTATCTTGTCTAACCCCTATTTTTACATATGAGAAGAGCCTCAGAGAAGTTAACCTATTTAGTGAATTCCAGTGGTTCCTTATTACCTCCACGATCAAATATAAAATCCTCTGTTTGGCCCTCAAAGCGCTTCACAACCTGGTCCCTTCCTAACTTTCCAGCTACCTTACAATTTACTCCAGAGCAACACTGACATTCTTGCCTATTGACAGTCTTCCTGATTCAATGCCTTTTCACTGACTGTCCTTTGTTCCTAGAATACTCTCCCTCTTCACCTCTGCCTTCACAACTCAGCCCAAATCTTACTTTCAATTTTCTCTAACTTGTTCCCCACACCACCCCCATTTCCAGTGTCTTCCTCATGGGATTACCTCCCATTTAGACTGTAGATATCTTGTAGGTACACAGGTGTTTGTATATTGTCTCAGTCATTAGAATCCGGTCTCCCTGAAGGGGAGGATTTTGCCTTTGTTATTCTGGTGCTTTGCACATAGTAAAAGCTCAATAAAGGCTTGCTTGTTTGATTGATAGCAACTAGTTAGCTCAGTGGATGGAGCATTGGAACTGGAGTCAGAAAAACTTGAGTTCAAATCTGATCTCAGATACTTACTAGTTATGTGACTCTGGGCAAGTCACTTAAAATCTGTTTGCCTTAATCCATTGGGGAAACATGGCAAACCACTCCAGTATCCTTGCCAAGAAAACCCCATGGGCAGTGTTAGCATGGTCTATGGGGTCATGAAGAGTCAGACACGCCTGAATGACTGAACAACAACAATGATTGATCAATTGACTTACTTAGGGTCACAAAACAATTCTGTTAAATCCTATTCACTTGTTGGATTTAATTAAGCAATTTATTCACTGTCACAGAACAAATGAGTGGCAAAGACTAAAACTCTGATGTCTTATGCTCTTTCTAATAATGTACCTGGACTTTTATCAAATATGCCTTCAAAACACTTAGATTGAGGAGCTATACATTCATTCCAATAATACTACCCTGGAATTTCTCTTTAGGAATTTAGAGCTTATGGCACCTTATATATACATATATAAATGTGTGTGTGTGTGTGTGTGTGTGTGTGTATACACTAGATGCAGTTAATTTTTTTAAGCAGTCACTTCTTAGCAAGAATTTACCAACATTTCTTCTTCCAAATACCTAAGAAGAAGAATATATACTGGGACTTGGATGCGGATCACAACATATTACCACTAGAGTCCACATAGGATTTATCATGGAGACTGGATCAATTGAAAGAGAGCTGTCAAGAGACAGAAAAAATGGGAAAGCATGCAATAACATCTCTAGGAGAATAATAAATGTCCAGAAGCTGCCATTCTAGGCAAAGCAGTCAGAGCTGTGTTGGGTTGAATTCTTGAATTATCTATTGTGTGTGTATGTGTTTGTGTGTGTGTGTGACATGTAAGTGAAGATGTAAACTTGGTATATCGATTATATCAAATGCATCTGCCCTGGTCAGAGCCCATTGAATGTATTGTGTTTAGATCTTACTGCTGCATTTTAGGAAAGACATATACTAAGCTATAGAGAATCAAGAGAATGTCATCAGAAGGGTGAAAGGTCACAAGATCTATTAAGGAGTGGATGTTTAGTCTGTCAGTCAGTTAACAAGCACTTAGCATGCTCAGCTCTGGGATTACAAAAAAAAAAAAACCTACCCAAAAATCTGAAGAACACTTGGAAAGACATAATAGTGAGCTTCTAATTATTTGAAGGACTGTCACATGGAAAAGAAACCAGATAATAATAATGATAAAAGCTAACATTTATAAATTGTATAGCATTTGAGGTATGTGAAGGACTTCACATGTTATCATCTCATTTAGCCATTTGAGATAGGTTCCATTTTTATTCCCATTTTACCAATGAGGAAATTGAAGACGAGAGAGAGAAAGTAACTTGCCTGGGGTCACACATCCAGTGGGTATATGAAGCAGGATCTTAACTTGGGTCTTCCTCATGCTAAGTCCCTCATTCTATTGTGCCACCTATTTGCTTCAAATTTAGACTTAATGTAAAGATGAAATTCCCAATAATTTGAGCTATTTAGTAACTAGAATAGGCCTCTTTGGGAGGTAGTGGGCTGCCCCTCATTGGAGGTCTTCAGATGATAAGGCAGATGACTTGTCAGGTATGTCAAAGTGGGCAATCCTTTTTCTGGAGAGGATTGAACCAGGAAGTCTGTGAACTTACTCTGTTTCACAGAATCATTGAATTTGGAAGTTGAAGGAAACCTCAGCATCCAACCAAGATAACCCATAAGGAAAAGAAATCCTCATTATAATATAATCAATAGTCATCCAATTTCTGCTTTAAGACTTTCAAGGAGAGTGAGCATATGACCTCTTAAGGCAGCCTATTCCATTTTGGACAGCTCTAATTCTTAGGAATCTTTTTTCCTGACATTAAGACTGAATTTGCCTCTTTGTCACATCTATCCATTATTTCTGATTCTGCCTCCCTGGGACCAAAGAGGACAAGTATAATTCCTCCAAACATATTATGTCATATTTCCTTCCCTCTTGAGTCTTCTCTTTTCTGGGCTAAACATGCCCAATGCCTTCAACTGATGGATTATATAAATGAGAATTTTATTATTCTGGATATTACCTTCTTAATTCTTTGGTTCATTGTCCCTCTGACATGTATGAAAGTTCCCCTTAAAGTTAAATAGCATGTGTCTTGATCTCTGTCATTCATTTTTTCATGATTCAATTTCTACTTTGTGGCAGCTATTTAATATTTATAAAGAACAGAGGCATACCCAGAATAGTTAATGTTTAGAGTAACTAGTGATTGTCATCCCCACCCTCCCTCACAACTCTTATCACTACCCCACCGCTTTAAGGTCCCTGACTTCATACTCTTGGTTCATGGGTAATATAGTTATTAGCTTTAGACTTACTTAGCTTTACTCCAGAGGGCCAAACTAGGACCAGTAGTGGATGTTAAAGGGAGGTAGATTTCAGCTAAATGTAAAGACAAATTTCCTAATAATTGGAGCTGTCCAAAACATGGCATGTGTTGCTCTTGAAATCATTTAGTTTACAAACAAAACCAAACAAACAAACAAAAAAACCTTTTTAAAAATTGGTATGTCAGTGGGACTCACAACTTAAGGTTGCTTCTCACAGAAATATAATAAAGGTTATTTTACATAGTTTTTCCTTTCTCTATCATCCTCTATTTCTTCACCCATGAGTCATTTTCCTAAGGGAAGTTTTCCAGTGTATACTGTGTTCATTGATGCCAGAATTGCCTATGAAGCTCTGCCCTCCTTTCCATCTTCTTTGAGCATTTGTTGTATGGTACAAGAGTGACAACAAGTGGGATAGCCTCTAAGCTGACACATATGCAGATTCCATGGAAGGAGAACTCCATGGAGAAGATTACTCTTGCCGTATTATGCCCACATCTAAGGCCATGACTCTTTGGCAACACTGTTCAAATAAAATGGTCCAACTTGTCAGTGGGCATCATGCCATCTAAACAGATGGCCACAAGTATAGGCAGGCAGTGGAGCATGCATGTAAGCTATGCACAAATACATATTTATGATTTGTATCATTAATTTGAAACAGATAAAAATTTTAACTGGAAGGCTGCATTTACTAAGAGCCAAGATAGACTTTCAGGCAATAATTAAAATGTTTCAATGAAGAAATCAGTGTTCTTGTTTTATTTAGCATAGATAACATCTTAACTTGATACAAAGCATCTCCAATTCAAAATTATTCAATACAAGATAAAATAAATTGGTAGTGTTAAAGCAGTGTCCCCTGAACATTCATGCATAGTATATGCTAAGCCTTCTTTACCAAAATTTGAGTGTTTTAGAGGATTATTGCATTCAATAAAATAGATTTCACACATTAATTTATCATTTGAAGATCTCCTTATTAGGAATATTAAAACCTGTTCCCCATTTTGTTTTTTTAAGTTAGCTAAGATGTAGTAGACTCTTGTGTATGTGTATACGGACACACATACATGAACATACACCTATCATGTATCTAGCTACTTAAATCTAGCTAGATGCAGATATGTTTCTATCCTGCAAAATTTTTAAGGAGACTATAAAGTTAGGACTCATTGCCCTCACACTATGAAAAATAAGCTCATGGAATAAAAGAACATTTTAATGCACCCAACAATTAGCACAATATTTCAAGACTGATAAGAGAATTCCTAGTTCTATTCAAAGCAACACCACCCTTCCAGTCACGTAGGGTCCAAGCCTCAGTCATCGCTGAATCGTTTCCAAATCTTATTAATCCTATCTCCACAACCTTTCTTACATCCATTGCCCCTCCACTCAAAAGGCCACCATCTTGGTTTAGGTTTTTATCACATTTTACCTGAACCACTGCCACAACCTCCCAGTTGTGTTTTCTGTCTCTCCAATCTACCGTTCATTCAGCTGCATTTGACAATATCATTTTCTTATTCAAAAAGTTACCATGGCTTCCTCTTGCCTCTAGGATAAAATACAAACTTTCCAATTGGCCATTTATAACTTTTTCTAATCTGGCTCTTACCTATCTTTCTAGACTTTCTAGTCTAACGTTCTATGCCCTGTGCCACCTAATTGCCAGGTGCTAAATCTCTAGCTTCTTCTTTTCCTCTCTATTACCAATGCTAATTCAATATGGGGTGATGAATTATGGGGAATTTTCTGTCAACTTTTCAGAAAGTGATTAGAGATTTTACTTTGTCACCTTCGTCATTTCACTATATTGACAAAAAGAAACTTTTTCTTATTTATTTGAATGCTTTAAGATATGGAAGGGTGGCACAGTGGATGGAGTCAGGAAGATAAGTCTTCCTGAGTTCAAATCCATCTTCAGACATTTACTAGCTGTGTGACCCTAGGCAAGTCACTTAATCCTGTTCACCTCAGTTTCCTCAGCTCTAAAATGAGCTGGAGAAGAAAATGGCAAATGACTCCAGTACCTTTGCCAAGGAGGCCCCTAATGGAGTCATGAAGATGTCACAAAAAATGACTGAACAACAAAGGAATATAGATCATCATTCTATTTAGCTATACTTCTCATAAAAGTGCAATGTCAGCAATTTATGTGTTTATGTTTAGTAAGACAGCCGCACTCTCACTCCGGGTCTTGTGTATGCCTTTACACTCAAGTGGTGGTTCCAAACTGCTAACATTTCCTTGTAATGCAGTTGATGTTAGCTGGCTTTTTCCTTCACTGTGTTCTCCACCAGTTCCTCACAGTGATATTGAAACAATGTCACTGTTCCAGAGAACTGTGAGTCTGAGACATATGGTGCTTTTGTTTTTTTTTTACAAACCCAAATGATGACCTTTATGCAAAAATAACAGTAATAAGTGGAACTCTGTAGTAAACTGCTGTGCAGTGCAGAATACATTATCCCTTCTCAAACACTTTACCACCAACACAACTCCTCAGGAAAAATAGACATTTTTTATCAGTGCATCTTGTTCTTCAATTGAAAAATGTTGCATTCTTGTTTTGATATGCTGCGAATAACATACTGTAATTACTGTTTATGTTGCATTTAAATGTAGCAGATTTTACTTTTCAATATGAAGCTAGCTAATTTTCCAGTTTTGAGAAACTGTCAAAAATCTTTTGATTAAAAAAAGCCTTCAGACCTTACATCCATTAAAATATGTGCTCCTAGGAGGCAGGGACTAAGCTTTTTTTTTGTTGGAATGTTCTTCCTCCCCCTTCCTCTCTTCCTTCCCCACTTTTCTTGATATCCCTAGATACAAAATAAGCACATAGCTCTTAAGAAATGTTTGTTGGCTGAGTGTCTGACTGACATCCACTTCAGAGGAAATGAGTTAGGAATTCACCTGATTCTTACTTAGGAACAATCTATCTACCCAGTTAGCAGAACATTTCATCATAAGCTGATGTTCATTAGTAAAATTGAATAAAATAATTAGCATTGATAAGATGACTCCAGTTGTAGATGGTATCTTTTCTGATGTCAAGAGAGTTTATAGGTCTTAGAAGAAATTTGTCAAGACACTTTAAAGGATTAAAAAAATCTCCCTAAAACAAAAGAAAAAAAAATATTATTCAGGACATTTGTAAACATTTGTTAACCCTTTGTTGAAGAGTTCTTTGTGGAAGATCCAGTGCTAACTCCTGAATTATCAGCATGTTATAGCGATAAGCTCATTAGGTTTGAAATGACAAGACACAGGTTCTGGTCCAAGTTTTGCTATTTGATTTCCAGCATATTATTTGACCTTTCTGAATCTTAATGTCGTCACTCTTAAAGGGAGGATAATATTTGTACTACTCACCTCATATGGTGGAAATAAATATCAGATGAGGTTGTATACCTAAAGTGCTTTGTAATCATAAATGTTATATAACTATTGGTAATTAGTAATAATAGCAATAATAAACATAGATAGACACCCAAAGGTAGCCAAGGATTAAGCAATCTCAAACAGCACATAATAAATCAAATATGAAGTGAACTGGATAAAGACTGAAGTACTTTAAAGCACTGTTGCCCCAATACCAGTGTGAAGCTATAAACCTAGAGCCAGAATAATTAGATTAGATGCATAATAAGTACTTAATAAAACATTTTTAATTGAATAAGCACCCATAACGACCAATAGAAAATTCACATGAAAGGTCCAACATTCTGAGTTATAAACATATATAAAATATGTGATACATTTTGGCAGCATGCAAGGTGTCCCTGATAAGGAGAGAAGTATGTACCACAGTATGAGTCCTCTGTTGTCCACCCCCACTGAGCTAGTATGATTCTTGCAGAAGGTACAGATGTGATTGGGTGAGCAGAGTGGGGTGAGGGATTAAATGTGTTCTGCTTGGTCCTAGAGGACATAACTAGCAGAAATCAGGGTAAGTTATATACAAATTAGGCTTGGTATAAAGTAAGGTATCCTAACAATTAGAACCAAAAGTGGAATTGCTACCTTGGTAGGTAATGGGTTTTCCTTTACTGGAGAAGGGCTTGTGGGGTGTATCATAATGGGATTCTTTTCCAGAATGGGTTAAGTGTGCCCCTGAGATTCCTTTCTGTTCTGAAATTTTATGAATCTTTTCCCAGAGAGTGATCCATTGCCTAAGGAAAGGTTTCCAGATGTCTCAGGATATAATTAGCATTTTCCTATGCCCCGTGAGAGAGGAATGGAAAAATGGCACTGACCTACAAAAGCATTGTATCATCCATTCAACAACATTTTCTCTGTCTCTGTCTCTCTTTTTCTCTCCCTTTTTTTCTTTCCCCTTTACCTCTCTTGGTTCTCCTGTCACTTTCCTGCCCATGGTTATAGGATTCAATAATTGATTTGCCACCCTCACTCTATTCTGAATGTGATGTACTCACCTGATTGAATTTTGAGACCTTCAGTTCTTAAGCAATGAAAGAGAATTGTAGGACCAGTGGTGTTTCATCAATCTTTTGTTAAGCCTCCTCACCAGGCAGTGTATTTAGCAATTCAACTGTTTCCTAGCAGGCAGCCTCAACATTCAAAAGTAACTGGTTTGTTATAATGTACCTCTGGTACCCAGCTGCAGAAGTAGATGCAAATCCTCCCCCATGCCTTACGCATAGTAAGCATTTTTAATGCATGCATGCTGGATTAAATTGAATTGTTGATTAAACCAACAGTGCTCTGATGTGGCAGGAGAATCTTATAGTGATAGAAAATCAGAGAGGTTGAGATCTCTGCTTGATTTGAGATAAATTTCCTGTGAGAATACTCGATCATGATGATAGCAGAGATAACTTGGATATATATATATATACGTATGTATATCTAATATAGATATATACACATAGTATTTTTCTCCCCAAAGTTTTGCATTAATTTCTGTGCACATTTTTCTCCTTGTTATTCACACACTTCTGGTGAGTAGGTTTTATTTGTCATCCTTATTTCACAGAAGAAAATCTAGAGCTTCAGTCTAGTCCTCTTTCCATTCAATGTCACTGGGTCATAGTAGTCTACACAACAGAGTTCAGTTTGGAACACTACATTCCTGTTAAACACTGGACCATGTTCTTCATCAGAATGCATGCCATTATAAACAAGGTTCATGTGACATAAATGAAAAGAACAATGCCGTGGGGGTCGGGGTGAGCTGCTGACATATCTATATTAAAATCAAGCTCAAATTTCAAGGTCAGCAAGTGTTTCACTTGAGGGGACAAGCTCTATTACTCATTCAGGCCTTTGGTCTCTTACCAGTAAGAAACAATGAGCTTCTCACGAGGGAATGATTCTTGCTTCTCTGCTTTAACTGAGTACATGGGGAAAACAAAGTATAAAACCTTTTAATAAATGAACTGTCAGAGACAGGAGGGAACTTAAAGATTATCTTAATTCAGTCCTCTCATTTTATTTTAATTTTTTTTATTATTTTATTTATTTATTTATTTTTAGCTTACCACACACGGTTCTACATAATTTTGAGTTCCAGATTTTCTCCCCTCCCTCCCCCCTCCCTCCCCAAGACGTCATGGAATCTCATATAACTACCATGTATAACTTCTCATTGAATTAATTTATACACTAGTCAAGTTGTGGAGAAGAATTATGACCAATGGAATGAATCATGAGAAAGAAGAGACAGAACCAAAAAAAAAAAACCCAAAAACAAAAACAAAAGAGAAGAAAAAAGGCGAGCATGTAGTGTGACTCAATCTGTATTCAAACTTCACAGTTCTTTCTCTGGATGAAGATAGCATTCCCCATCATGAGTCCCCTGGAGTTGTCCTTGCACCTTATGTTGCTGAGAAGAGCGAAGTATGTCAGGGTTGGTCCTCACGGAATCCACATATCTGTGGTTGTGTGCAATGTTCTCCTGGCTCTGCTCCGCTCACTCAGCATTATGTCGTGTAGGTTTTTCCAGGTTGTTACGAAGTCCGTATCATCCCCATTTCTTATGGCACAATAGTATTCCATTACCTTCATATACCACGGCTTGTTCAGCCATTCCCCAATTGATGGGCATCCCTTTGATTTCCAATTCTTGGCTACCACAAAAAGAGCCGCTATAAATGTCCTTGTACATATGGGTCCTTTTCCCGCTTGTGTGATTTCTTTGGGATACAACGCTAGCAGTGGTATTGCTGGGTCAAAGGGTATGAACATTTTTATAGCCCTTTGGGCATAGTTCCAAATTGCTCTCCAAAATGGCTGGATCAGCTCACAACTCCACCAGCAATGTAACAATGTTCCAATTTCCCCACATCCTTTCCAGCATTTATCGTTTTCCTGTTTTGTTATTTTAGCCAATCTGACAGGAGAGATGTGGTATCTAAGAGTTGTTTTGATTTGCATTTCTCTAATCAGTAGTGATCCAGAGCATTTTTTCATATGCCTATAGATAGCTTTAATTTCTTCCTCTGAAAACTGCCTGTTTATATCCTTTGACCATTTCTCAATTGGGGAATGGCTTGTATTCCTATATATTTGGCTCAGTTCCAGGTATATTTTAGAAATGAGGCCTTTATCAGAGATACTAGTTGCAAAGATTTTCTCCCAATTATCTGCTTCCCTCCTAATTTTTGTTGCATTGGCTTTTTTTGTACAAAAACATTTCAATTTGGCACAATCAAAATTATCCATTTTGCATTTTGTAATGCTCTCTATCTCTTGTTGGGTCATGAATTCTTTTCTTTTCCATAAATCTGATAAGTAAACTATTCCTTGCTTTCCCAAATTACTTATAGTATCAGCTTTTACTCCTAAATCATGAACACATTTTGACTTTATTTTGGTATATGGTGTAAGATATTGGTCTATGCCCAGTTTCTGCCCTACCATTTTCCAATTTTCCCAACAGTCCTCTCATTTTAAAGATGGTCAAACTGAGGTTCTTTAGAACCAAAATTATGATCCTAATGACTTACTGGTAGAGCTTAGACTTTAACTCAGGTGCCTTGATGCTTCATCTAGGGGTATTTACATTTAAAACACTTTGAAAAAGGACTATCCTCTTCTTGATTCTGCTGCCCTTAAGCTTTTTTTTTTTTGTTGAAGATAATAAATTTTAGTTCAATTCAATTCAACAAGCATCAAGCACTCTCAATGTCCAGGGCTAAGTGATAAGGATATTAAGATTAAAAAAACAACAGTCCCTGCCTTCAGGGTGCTAAATTCTACAGGGCAATATCACACAATTCTATACTTTAATGAATCAGTGATCTTATGATGGAGGGTTCTCTCTCTCTCTTGTGCAGGGGTTTGTGAACTTTTTTTTAGAAATATCTTGATAACTGTATTTCAATATCATTGGTTTCTTTTGTAATCTTATGTAATTGTTTATGCATCTTAAATTATTATTCTGAGAAATCCATAGTCTTAATCAGACTGCCAATGGGGCTTATGACGCACAAAAAAGGTTAAGAACCCCAGCTCTGATGGCACAGGTTGCCATTCACTCAGTTTATAGCTTCTCCATATGCTCCCATAAATCCTCCACAAAGGTTACAGTCTGTGTATTTCTTCATGATATTATGACCATGTGAATTCCAGCATGGCATGTCCAGCTATTCATAGTTATTCCTGGCCTTTACTATATATCCAGCACATCACCTATACCTATCATTCATATCTCTGATGATATCCTTTAAACAACTTCTCACAGAAGTTATATGGATGAAACAATCCATCCAAGGTTATTATGAGGATAGAATGAGATAATGTTTGTAAAATGCTTTACAAATCTTAAAGCACTGTATAAATGCTGGCTATTATTATTAGATATTGCTGTCATTTCTTTTGCTGCAGTAATATCCCTTATATTTATATACCATATTTTATCCAGCCATCCCCCAATTGGTGAGAACTGCATTTGTTTCCAGTTTTTTTGCTGTTACAGACAGATCTACTATAAACATGTTTGTGCCTCTGTGTCTTTTCCCTGTTTCTTTTATCTGTTTGGGATTCAATGCCTAATATTGGGATCACTGGGTTAAAGGGCATGCCAATTTAAAGATTTTGGGAGCTTGGTTCTAAATTATTTTCTGGAAAAAGCTGAACTTAATCACAGCTTTATTAATAGTGTATTAATGTGCCTGTTTTTCTGCATCCCCCTCCCCCAGCAAGTACTATTCCTAACAATATGGTCAGGGTGTAAAGTAGCATCTCAGTTTGTTTTAATTTTCATTTATCTAATTATTTGTGTTTTAGAGCCATTTTTCATATGTCTTTTGGCAATTTAGATTTCTTTCTTTGAGAACTGCCTGTGATGAGAGGCAAGTTCATTGACCAGTGCAATGGAGCCACAAGGTGGGAGTTCTAGAATTGAAAGGGTTAAGTCCTCCAGGGCATGTTCTCTGGTCAAGGTTAGAAGGCAAATGGTGATTGGTTGGCTGGGGAATAAAATGAAATATGACTAGAGTCATCCCAGCCTGATATAGTGAGCTAAGTGAGACATTGTCACCATTCAGTACAGTGGAGCCACAGGATAGGAGTTTCAAAGATAATCTCAGAAACATGGTCTTTGTTCTAAATGGCAAATCAGCTAATGAAGAGATAGTCATGGAATAAACGTAACTTGTTATGGCCTTCTCATGCCCATAATGTACCTCTGCATTGTCCTGTAGGTAATTCGCATCTTTAATTCTGGATCCTATGATATTCCGGATCCTATGATATTCCGGTGCCCCCAGAAAAATATCATAATATCAGTCATGAGCTTTAATTTCAGGAAGAAACTTGGGGTCATTATAAAAGCACTGTACAATATCCAAAATTTAAACGTTTCCCTTTTCCTTCTCTTTATTAAATTCTGAGCCCATTCCACTATCCATCTATAAAATATACATAGTAAAGACCTGCTCACTCAACTACAAATCATAGATTGGAATATCATAAACTGGAAAGGTGTTCTTAATTCACTTGGCTTTCCCATGTGGATATTTCAATCAAATTTTGGAGTTTTTATGGATTTCATGAATAATTTTAGGATGCTCTTCTTGATTTATTTGGTACAATGCCACCTTTATACATGAGCATATTGAATAATTCACCATCTTCAAGAATCACCCTTACCCATCTTGTTTATACTGGAAGTAGAGGGGCTAGTCACAAACCCAGTCCCACTACTGATTAGCCTAAGATCTTTAACCTGCTCATTCTGGGTCAGATCCTGTTTGCTCCCTCCTTAGGTAAGATGGTGTTCCTACCCTGCCCCAACACACACACACACACACACACACACACACACACACACACACACACCCCCTTTAACTATATTGATGTTGAACTTAGTGCAAGAACCTAATCTGAATAGAACAATGGAGCTCAGAACTCTGAAGCTCAAGATACGCACCAGACTTAGCCTCCCTGGTAGGATGCACCAATGCATGCAATTGTTGCTATATGTACGCTTTCAACATACACCTAAGACACCTTGTTGAAGAAGGTATTTATGGCAACATTTTGCTTTACTGAATCAACTTTTTTTTAACAACCAATAAACCATAAAAACAACCAGTGCTTGTATTCTCAGTAAGTTCCAGCTGGTTTTGTGATAGTAAAGATGAAGTCTGCTGCAAAATATTATTTGTAAAGAGCCATCCAATTCATTTCTTTTGCCTTCATCAAGGATACACTCAATGTGATTATAGATTATTCTTAGAGATTTTGTGAAGTTGGGAAAATAGGGGTGTAGACTATGAAATACTTCTATTTTCTCAATTGTCTTAAAATTTTTTAAAGTAACATGGTCAGTATTTTTCCCCAAATACATCTACTTTCCATCCCTTCAGATATATTGATACTCAATCACTCTATATTTTTCACCTCCTATATGAACCTCTTTTGTATATGTTTGGCTTAGACCAAGGCTTCTTAAACTTTTTCTACTCAAGACCCCTTTTCACCTCTCCAGTTTCGGCAGCATTTGTTGGTGTTGCATGGCCTAAGAACATGTGTGGTGCAAAGTGAGCATGCTCAGTGTTCAGAACCAGGGCTGCAGTGAAGTTGTGGGGTGCAACACAGAAACACCTTGAATTCTTTACACGTTTGATTTTTAATTAATTTTTGGTTGCTAAGCATTCAGAAACCTTTTATTGTTGCCAAATTTTTCATGACCCCATGTGGGGTTGCAACTCAGAGTTTAAGAAGTGCTGGTCTAGACCATCTCATCTTCATATCATTGTTATCTTTAGTTCTACCTTCATTTATTCATGTAGCACATCAGGGACTGTGATGTTAGAGTCTAAATTTTGGTGACTCACTCATCATCAATGGAGAAAAGAGATTGTTACAGAAATCTTCACAGATATTTCCCATTGTTCACATGTTTGTTGAGCTTTTAGTTTCATCCTTAAATGCACTTAGGATAATCTTGCTCAGTGGTTTCCCTTACTATGTTTTCTATAATCTCATTTTTACTTTCTCTGCTTCTCGCTATTTTTGAAGTGATACTTCTCATAATCTCCCACAATCTACTCCATTATGTATTAGAAATGAATTTATACTCTATGTTTTTGCTGCCCTTGGCTGCTATGTCTTCCCCTTGGCAAGAAAGTCAAGTGTTTTTAGGCTGCGTAAGTTTCTAGGCTCTTCTTGTCTCCTTGTTGCGGTAATTGATTTACATTGGTTAAACTTCTTTGGGAAATTATAATAGTCTGTGTGAATGCTTGTTATTTTATCCATTTCCCATTTTAAGAAAATCAATAGCTTGTTTAAATGAACCAGGTTGGAGTTGCCTCAATTGCACTCTAAAGCTTATAATTTTTGTCTTCTGACATAGAATTGATTTTTATCTTTGCTTTGTAAAGCTAGTGGTCTGACTATATATAGACAGCTGATTTGGAAATGACTTTTATCAGAAATTGGTTGTTTTCAAGGCCTGTTATTGTGTAATAATTTTGTGTGTGTGTGTGTGTGATTTTATTCAGTGCTAATTATGTCCAAAGCTTCTTACACTGTTCTTGAAGAAAGTAGTCATTATATATAGGTGTGAAGCTTCTTCAGCCTATGAGCCTTTAACCTCTCTTATGTCCTATTCTTGAACCATGTTTTCAAATATATTTTTGAACTATCCTCCTCCATGCCCATATTTTTAGTGTAATTAATGATAAAAAAATAAATGTTGGTATCATTTAGAGGTCTAATTGAGTCCTTCATAGGATTTCTCTGCCTCCTCATCTTCCTTAACAGATAAGCTGCAATTAACTTCACGGGTTTTTTTTTTTGCAAATGCTTCTCATGATTATTATGATATGAAATGACAAAATTACACAGGTGAATAAAGGAGAATTTTTTTAGGGTTGTAGATGTAGAGCTGGAAGGACTTAAATCTAATCTGACCCGCTCATTTTTTGTATAGGGAAACTGAGGCCCAGAAAAGTGAAAGGACTGTCTACATAACATATGAAGTAAATGTCAGACTCAAAGTGAGAGAGAGGTCAATCAGTTGGGAAAATCAGAAAAGACTTCGCATGGAAAGTGACAAATGAGCTGAGCTTCATAGGAAACTAAATAAGAATTCTAAGAGTTGAATGTGAGGCAGGAGTGCATTTTAGGAATAAGAAAAGAAAGAAAGCATGAGTGAAGACATGGACATAGGTGGAATGTTGATTTCAGGTAACAAGTATTAGGTCACTTTGGCTGAAATGTAAACTGTGATGATGAGCAATGTGAAATAATTATTGAAAGATAAGTCTGAAGTACATATTTGAGACCTTTTTGTTGCATGTTTAAAAGCTTGTATTTTATCCTAGAAGAAATAGAGAGTCACAATTGTAAGTAAAATACTCTTAAAACTTAACGATTGAGGGACATAATCTGAAATAAACAATTCAGGGACATAATCCTTACCTCCTCTAGGAAAACCTCTGAATGTTAAATACACACACACACACACACACACACACACACACACACAAACACACAAGAATCGGGGGTTTATAGAATTGCTTCTCACATAATTAACTGAAATACGTTTAAATCACATATAATCAATTCCCTAAAACTCCTTACATCAGAATTACCACATGTATATTTATCATAGGGGGAAGATTTTATATTTTTGCTGGTTACTTTTTATACATTGGTATATTCTGTACTTTTGAAAATTCTCCTGAGCCAAAAGGGTTAAGATGAGTACGTTCAAGGAAAGGAAAATGATTCTTTCTCTCCTTTTGGGCAACTGTTTCATTTTAAGGTAAAAATCATCCCAATCTGCAAATCTAGTTAGTTCCCTTTGACCAAGGGCCCTAAGGACAATTGTTACGATTGTGATATATGCTTGTTGTGGCCCTGTGCAAGTTTAACTGAAAGAACCCTGCCGGTAGTCGAATATTTGGATAGATCATTTTGGAAGCCTGAGCCTGACATTGGATCCTACGATTATTTGGCTTTCTACTTTTCTAATTCCTAATCTTTTTTCAAGCTGCCTTCTTTTTCCTTTCCTCCCATTTGTTTCTCTTCTCTTACTCTACCCCAAAATGTGTAAGTTAGAATTCAGGAGGTATATTTCTTTTAAAGTCCTGCCATAACAAATCAGATTACAGAGCACTTCAAGAGGTCATTTGTATTTTTCCCTTTACTCCTGGTTATACTTTCCCCAAGACCATTCTGCCAATAAATTTGCGTTCTGTTCTGCGGAATGATCAGAGAAGTAGACTTCTGGTTTGTGAAAAGGTATTTGTAGTAATGCATCAGTGGTTGTAAAAAAAAATGGAAAAAGCAATGGCATTTTAATAGTGGATATAAAGACATTGACAGAAATCTCAGGGAAACCAGAAAATCTTTCCTTTTCATCTACAGCCTTGTGAGGTTTTAAAGAAAGAAAGATATTATTTAAGTAACAAACTAAGTTTATATTTAGAGCTTGGAAATATTTTGAAAAGTGAACAGACACATTTCACCCCCCTCTCCCCATTTATTCTTTTGGTTTTTTTACTTATTTGCTTGTTCTTTTTTATTTTGTTACATTTTAGGTCCTTGATAGGTATTTTTATGATTAGAAACAACAGTAAATATCTAAATAACTGCCCTGGGAAATCATTTCTGTAAGAGTTGAGTGATTTGTCCTGGGCCGGACAAAGTCATTGGCAAGTCTGAAATTGGAACATGTTGCTTTAAGTTATTAAACTGTTGCTTGAACCACTGAGCCGTAAAAAATGAGTCCGGATACAATGGCCAAACAAACCAGTGAGCTGGGTCTGAGTCTGTACCAAAGGCTACAGCGTCACTTGTTGAAGGAAAATTCCCAAGGAATTTCTTCTTGCAGTTATACAATTTTCTGTTATGCATTTCAAGGTAGTTCGTACCCATACCTTAGCAATGTATTGCTTGTTTCTTCCTGTTGGGAGTTCCTGGGAGGTCATAAAAATGCTAATGTACCTGCTATCGTGATTGATTTACTATTTAATTCATTGTATTTATTTCCTTTTTAATGAGTCGGAGTCCTCATGCTTCTGCCTTAAAAACCCATCTGTTCCTGCTAGGTGGCTACTATGAAAGCTTGCCCTTGAAATCTCAATTTCCTCCACAACTATTATGCCCTGTACAAGACTTTGAGATTACACTATTGACTAAGTTCAGAGACCTTCTGCCAGATCTATTGGAAGTAATTGTCAAAGTTACTTGAACATAAGAATAGCATTAACTTCTTAACCCAACATTCTTCCAGTTAAAAATCCTGGAGCTGCTGTTTCAGGACAACCACCAAACTAGCAATCATGGATTTTTTACTTTACCTCATTCAAAGAAGGCTATGAAGACAGAACAGAAAGAGTACCAGGATTTTCGGTGGAATTATGACCAATTAACATAATCTTTAAGAATGCTCAAAGGTGTTCCTAATGATTGAAATACTTCAAATATCTGCAACTTTCTCTGCTTGGGTATTTCCATCTCTCATGAAGATTGCAACGCTTTGATGGTTTAGTAGAAGAACATCTCTGAGGATAGTTGTGACCATTAAAGTTTGTTACACTGTGGTCATCTAAGTGGTGAGCTTCTCTAAACTTAGCTAGACTGGTCCTCATCAGTATTGTCCATGAAGCTTTTCTACTTCAATGGGACTTGTCAGAGCTTGCAGTTATTTCCACACTATGAGGAGTTATCACATTAAGACTTTAATGGAGGACAATTAAAACAAATTATTTAAAACTTTTATTAATTTATTAATCATTGTAATTATTATAAATTATTATTAAAATTATTAAGATGTGTCATAAATGATAGCTGATGTTTCTGTAGTATTATACATATATAATTATATATATAATATATATATATGTATATATATATTCTCTTACTCAATTCTTATTATAACCCTGTAAGGTAGGCACTATCCATATCTTTCAGATGAAGAAACTGAGGCTCAGCAAGGCAAAGTTACTCACATAAGCAGTAACTTTAGAAGGCAGGATTTGAATTCCAGCTTCTCTTGATGTCAAGTCCAGCCCTCCTTACTTTATCACAAAGTGCATGCTAAACTGTCATGAATAATATGGTGCAGAGAAAAGGAATACTGATTAGAAATCAGTAGGCCTTCAGTTCCAGACCTAGCTCAGGCTACTGGCTCAGTGAATAAAAGCCATTTAATAGCCCTGGGATTTTAGTTTCCTTATCTTTAAAATGAGGAGATTGGATTCTAATGTGCCTTTCAGCTCTAAAACTCTGTAAGTACATACTATGAAAATGGAAAACTGTCAAGTGAATAAACTGGTACTATATCTCCTTTCCTATATAATAAAAAAGGAATATAGATTCTAGTCAGGGTTCCTGTACCCTCCCTCCCCAATCTACTTCAGAATATCCTAGGTGATTAAGGATTTTTTCAAATCCTAAAAATGAAAGTTTTTTTTTAATCCTAAAAATTAAGCCCTCCTTTCCCCTTCAGGGAGCCCTCAGCAAGTCTATTTGCTGGGCCATTGCCAGCCATCTTGACTTTTGTCTTGCCACTGGACTCTGATGACCTTGGAAGAGAGAGTGAGGCTTTACGCAGCTCAGCCTCACTTAAATCTAATTCACTCATAAGTCAAGACATCAGCCTCTTCGTGTCATTGGTTCTCTTTGAAAACGAAGAGCAAACAATAGAAAGCCAGCCTTCTTTATGTATGGTGTTGTTTTCTGCTAGGTCCCTCATAGATCCCTGAGCCTCCCTTTCCTCCATGTATTGACTTTGTCCTCCTTGCCTTGCCGTGCAGACACAGCTGTTTTAGAGATGTTGCTAGAACATCAATATTAAATCTGAAGTCATTCAGACTTTTTGAAGTTTGCAAGATCTCACTCTGGTCAAAGGGATGGAGCAGAGCAAGAGTTTTCTTTTTCCTTCCAAGAAATTCCCTCTCTGGCTGTTAAATAAGCATGAGTTTAATTTATGTAGGAAAATGGTCAAGGATATAAGCATTTTCATAAAACATTACTGAGTTAGTAGCATAGAACAACAGCCATTATTGTCAAGAAGAGAGCTCTGGTCCTTTGACTTATCTCTCCAGCTGAAGCTCATTTGGGGCATCTTTGAATTCTCTACTGTGCCCCCAGGAAACTAATCACTGGGAAATCTCATCATCTTGCAAGATCTAATCAGCCTTGTAACTCACACCTCATCAGGACTCTCTGCCTCTCTAATTAGAGAATAGAGTCATAATCTGAGACATCTCAGACATCTTATTTCCCACCTTACCACACTCATTTTGGACTTCTTTGACTTCATCATGCTCCCTAGCTAGGTACCTTCTTCTTGCCCCACCCCCACCTCCTTGTAGCTTCCCTTGGTGTGCTGTCTTGCCACTGGACCCAGAAGGTCGTGAGGAGAAAGTGAGGCTTGTGATTTTGTTCAGCTTTCCCTTCACTTAAATCCAATTCACTTGAAAGTCATGGCATCATCTCCCTGATGTCATGATCCTCTTCAGGAAGGAAGGACAAACAACAACCTGTCTTCCCCTATTAGATTGTAATCTCCTTGAGGGCAAAAACTGTCTTTATTTTTCATATTTGTATCCCCAGAATTTAGCACAGTGAGTAGTACATGATAGACATTTAATAAATACCTATTGACTATTGATTTTCAAATATGAGAAAAGATGCTTCATTATAAGATATAAAAATTGAATTATAACTTTTTAGATGATCTCCTATCTAATTTACTGATTCTAGAGATACTTCAGAATGTTTTCTTTAATGCCTTGCCTCCCATCCCACCCTCAATCATGCTGGAAATATTTCAAGAAACAAGAACTGTCTCAGTTCTAGAAAATGAGAAATGACAGGAAAACAAAAGGAGACTTCCTAGGAAGACCAAAATTGGAGCAAATCAATTTCAATTCAATTTTAAAATATTTATTAAATACCTACTGTGCCCTGTGGACTCTTTTAACTGCTAAGGGAAATGCTATATTTACATAATACACTGTCTCTTCCCTGATGGAGATTGCAGTTTAGTAATAAGATATGGCACACAAATAATGTTGATATAAAAGTGCATAGTATAAATCTAATTATATTTGAATCTAGGGGGAGGGATCAGGGGAGTTGGGGAATCTGGGATCTGAGTTCAGTTTTAAGGGGTAGATAGACATCAACAAGCAGGGTGGAGGTAGGGATAGGACTGCAAACTTAGTGAATCAGAGGAGAAAAGCACAAAGTGATAATGACAATAAAAGCAATGATAATCCCTTGAGTTTGTGTAGCATCTGTCACCTCAGCTTTCTAAATAATATCTATGGATTGTAGTTGTTGATAGGGAAAAATTGAGGCACATGCTGAAGATAAGAAAGGGAAGAGGCAATGCTAATAATAAACCCAGCACTCCTGTTTTCTAGTACCATGGTGGTGTTTCTGCTACTCTACTAGAGGATGCTTGTGGGGGGCGGGGCGTGGGTGTGGGTGTGTGGTGTGTGTGGATAAAGTTTATGTGGTATTATCGTATTAAAATGCATGTTTCTCTGAAAACCATATTATCTTATTAAAATATTTATATATATACATATATATTATTATATATATATGTATATATATATATATATACATATATATATATACATGTATATTATATAATATACATATATATTAGTGGTATGAGCATAGTATATCTCTGGTTTTCTTTATCCCCTTTGTATTGTAATTGGTTTAAAGTAGCTCAAGCTTATGTCAACACTACCATACATATATGTTAACTAAATTGCAACTATGAAATAGGTGATTTATTTTAGGGTTTTATTTTAAATGGCTGTAATTTTATTTTATTTAAATGACTGTAGTATTAATTAAGTTAGGACTTTTTTTTTACTGTTTTAGAATGCTAAACTAAGTGTCTTTGAGTCTTACTAGATGCAAAGCCCCAGGCCCAAACCCCTATCTACTAGGTGCTAAGCCTATGTGGACCTGAAGCCCTCGAGGCCCTAAGGGGAGTTGCTAAGACCACAGCCAGTACTATGAGCCTAAGTTCTGGTCACTCAGATAATGTTTGATGACCTCCAAAGACTGTATAAAAAGAGATAACAGAGGTATTTG
Organism: Trichosurus vulpecula; assembly: GCF_011100635.1. Lineage (NCBI taxonomy): Eukaryota > Metazoa > Chordata > Mammalia > Diprotodontia > Phalangeridae > Trichosurus > Trichosurus vulpecula. Next base: position 258,155,067 of record NC_050573.1, read on the forward strand.
CTGGGGCTTTCACTCTTGGAGGAATGTTGATATGGAGACTCTGGGCAGCTGTAATTAAGAGCCCTCCAGCTCATCAATACAGAGATTGATGGTTTCTTGGTAACTATGAATTGTATTTGGTCTGTTTATAATGTATGTTTGTAATTTTTTGTATTTGCTCTGAAATTCAGGGTGCTGACTTTTTCCCCTGAACTAAGTGAATGATATTTGTATGTTGGATTAAAGTAGGATTGTTAACCCCCTAACTCTACTTTCCTTAGTAAAGCAGATCAAAGAACTTGTGCTGGCAGCATCCTTGTTGTTGTGCTTGTGTTGGTGTTTCACCCCCACAGCAGCTGCTAGCAAAATTGTTGCAACAATGGTCAATAACAATTATAAAAATAAAATATATATGGCTTAGAACTACAATGAGTTAATGTTTTGCTACTGTAGAAATGAAGCAAAAATTTCTTTTTATTATTTCTCTCTTGTTGCCCACAAAATTTCATTTTTTATTCTCTGCTGTGTCTTTCCATGTATTTCATCATACTTATCGTCATTTTCCTTTTATTTTCCTTTCAGTATAAGAATGGAAGTGAATGGTTTTGCATATGCAAATGAAGCCACCATCTAAATCAAAAAACATCTTCTAATGTTTGATCTTTGTTTTAATAGTGTAAAGGCAGGAAGGCTTGTTCCACTTCCCAGGTGATGGATCACAGCAAAAGTTACCAAACTCAGTGAGTATAACTTGATGTGTAAATGGAATCAGTAAGAGGCTGCTTCCCTTACTCTACCTGAAAAGTAATTGGAATAAAATTACGACTTCTATTTCCCTAAACTATGTAAAGTTAGTCAATTATACCTTTTGCCAAATAAGTTAGACTAGTTCCTGAGAAAGCCATAGATAAATGAGGTAGAAGTAGGGAGTGGAAGAGATGAAGGACTGGTTAAATTCTTATCTGGATCTGATCACTAGGAAGGTTTAGAAAATACATTAAGAAAATGGCAGATTGGATCTTTCTAAATGGACCTAGAAGTGGATATTTGATTCCTTTTGTATTTACTATTTGCTTGTGACCAATGGTGGAAAGGTTTAACAGAGCCATAGTGGAAAACTAGGGGAAAATAAATCCATGCAACACTTTGTCACTAGACAAAACATTCAATAATTTTGTTTTTAAAAATTATGATGTATAAACAATCTATTTCCACCTCCTATAATTAGAGGTCCCACCTTCTCTAATCATAAGTGGCTAGCCTCTGAAATATGTCTTAAGATGAGCCTTCAAGTTGGCATTATTGAGATAGAGCTAGTTTTACACAAAGGCAGACCTGGTGGGTACTTTTTGGGGAAAGTCAAGGGAGGGCTGTACAGATTAAATGTAGATTCCTAGAAGTAGGAATGGGCAGCTAGGTGGGACAGTGGATAGAGTGCCAGGCCTGGAGTCAGGGAGACTCATATTCCTAAGTTCAAATTTGGCCTCAGACTCTTACTCTCTGTGTGACCCTGGGCAAGTCACTTAACCCTGTTTGCCTCAGTTTCCTCATCTATAGATGAACTGGAGAAGGAAATGGCAAACAACTCCAATATCTTTGCCAAGAAAACCCCAAAGGGGGTTGGACAAAAAACAAACAAACAACAAAATGTAGGGAATCTCTTCTAGCGGAACTCTACTAATGTAGATCAGTAACTCCTATGGGATTTGGAGTCTTGGGGAATTGCCTGGGACATTGAAAGATCAAGTGATTTGCCCATGCTCATACTGTCAGTGTGTGCCAGAAACATAGCTTAAACCTCAGTATTCCTGATTCTTAGGCCAGCCCTCCATCCACTAGGCTACGCTGTGTCTCTCTCTCTGGAGGACACATACCTGATATAATATGAAGGCTAAGACCATAGACAAAATTATGCCTGCAATTCCATCACATAGGCAGCACAGTGGATAGAGCACCTGCCCTGGTAATAGGAAAACTGAGTTCAGACACTTACTAGCAATGTGACCCTAGACAGGTAACTTGACCTCTGATTGTCTCACTTTCCTCAACTGTAAACTGGGGATAAAATAACACCTACTTCCCCAGATTGTTGTGAGGATCAGATGAGATATTTGTAAAATGCATAGGGCCTGTCACGTAGTAGGCATTTAAAAATACTTGTCCCTTCCCCTGCCCTTCCTAATATTTGGAATTTCTTCACTTGCATTATTTTACCTTCTTCCTGGTCTTCTAATAAAATGTGGCAGCTAGGTAATGTAGTGCATAGAGCACTGGATAGGAGTTTGGAAGGAAGTTCAAATCCTGTCTCAGTCCCTTATTGGCTTGGACACATTCCCCTAGACAAGTCACTCAACCTCTTAACCTTGGTCTGCCTCAGTTTTCTCTTCTATGAAATGGGATAATAATAGCACCTACCTCAAAAGTTTGTTGAGGATAAATGAGTTATTTGGAAAGCATTTTGCAAACTTTAAAGTGCTCTATAGAGGTTAGCTGTCATTTTATTATCAAGAATAATAATGCCTAGCAAATCACTTTATTTTGTGATCTGGCACTGGTAATTCCCCGGGTACCCAATTTCCCTATGACAGACCTTGGCTGTAAATAATTTATGTTTATAGAAAAACTTTTCTCCAAAAGCTATATAAAATTCTTAATGCATTACTTAATCCTTCTAATAAGAAATCTAAGGCCTGAAACACCAAATGGCAAAACAGTCTAAAAATTTTTCATGGTAAGGATGTACTTTTTGATAACCTAATGTTGTACTGATTTTGTTCAGAATTTAGAGGTACAAATTTAGTACCTATGAGGGATGAACAAATTTTACTAGAACTAGGTGTTGAGATTCATACAAATGCTAATAAAAATCACTGGGCTATTAGGAACATAAAAAAGCACAAGCTCAGTAATTTTTTTTTTGAGAATTATTTTAGCTGAACAATAGAGAATCCCAACTAATGGCTGCTATGGCAAAACAAGATAAAAGTAACATCTTTTTTATATTATGTGCATATATTTGATTTCTTCCTATGTCAGCTAGTTAAACTCCATGTGAATTCCAGATTCCATTCTCTGTCACTCAACATAAGTAGCTACTTCATTTTTTAAAAAAAATTCACTTGAAAAAAGAACTAGGCAATTTTGAGAAAATTAGACCTTTAAATGAGTCACCAAATTGTAGCACTTTAACTTAAGTCTTTGAAGACACTCATACATAAAGGGACACCAAAAGATTTCAGTAGGTGTATATATTGGACAGTTAGGTGGGTGACCTTTGGCATAAGTTACTTACATGGGAAAGCTCTCCAGCTGCACCTACCAGAGGTTAACAGCAGAAACTTAATGACTGCTCAGTGGGAAATATGTCCAATTATAGGCGCTCTAAACTCTGCAAGTGAGCTTATTCACTGACTCTCTTCTCTTAGGTCAGTACAAGTTTTATTCTATTTTTGATAGCCATAGAGAGAGAGAGAGAGAGAGAGAGAGAGAGAGAGAGAGAGAGAGAGAAAGAGAGAGAGAGAGAGAGAGGGAGAGGGAGAGAGAGAATGCAACTTATCTACTCACAAAAAGAACACACTTTTTGAAAGCTCAGTTCCTTTACTTTTTTCTTTAAAAGATGAAATGGTCATTTTCTGTAAATTGCAGGTATAAGGGGAGTTCTATACCCCCTACCTCAAAAATAATAGAAGGCTTAGAGACTCTGCAATTAAATCAATCAGAAGTATGAACTGAAGCATAAGTAAGGCCTAGACATCTCTATTGAATCAATCAATCAATCAAAGGTATTGACCTAAGTTCAAACAACCAAAAATTATAATAATAGCTAGCATTTTTTTTGATTTTAAGGATTACAAAGCTTTTTAAACACCTTTACATGTGTTATCCCATTTCAGTCTTACAACAATCCTGTGTTAACCCAGGTAATCAAGTTGGGAAAGAATGTAATGCCTTCAGCAATTGGATGAGATGAGACCTTACGTACAAAGTATATTAGGATTGGTTGAAGTGGCTCAGTTATGCCTTGTGGGGCTTACATAAAAACAAACTAATTTGTAATCAGCCATTTGAGTGTTTGGTAGCTTAAAAGAGGAAGTTATTCTAGTCAAGCCCACCACACTCTAACCTCATCAAACTATATCTAGAGATTTGTTTTCAGTTCTAAATGTCCCAATTTTAGAAAAACATTGATAAATGAGACAATGTCCAGAAGGGCTTGAGTCCATGTCACATGAATTTCAGTTGAAAGAACTGGACATGTTTTGCCTGGAGAATAGACAGTTGGAATTGGGGGTGGGGCATAATATGGCTGTATTCAAGTATTAAAGGATTGTCATGGAGGAATAAATGAATGAAAAAACACTGTATAAACCTCTAGGAATATAAACACAAAAGCAAGGCAGTTCCTTCACTCAAGGAGAATATTGAGGAATTGTGGGCAAAGAATGATATTTTTAGTCTGGGAAATCACAGGAACAATAGAATAGTTGATTGACATGCCCTTTTCAGAGTAGTGTTTCTTCTGTACCATATGGAAAACTGAATGAATTTTCCTACCTTAAATACACACACACACACACACACACACACACACACACATCATATATTTACTGTTAAAGTTACTGCTAACCTACCAGTGTCACAAAAATTAATCAGAACTACTTTTCTCAATTAGCTTACTAGTGTACATTTTTTAATTTTCACTATCTTCTTTAAATTATATAATTGGGTGGGTTATGACAGACCTCACTTTGTAAGAAGACATTTTGGTTGTTCATAGAGTAAGATTTAACTTCAAAGGAGAGGAAAGGAGAGGGTTTTTTTTCTTTCTTTCATTGTTCACATGTGTTTTTACTCATCCATGTCATAGACTATTTGTAAGAGCAGCTGGCTATCTTGCAATTTCTTTGAGGCTGGTATTCCACAAAGACACCCACAGACTTACTTCGTTCCTTCCCTTCTTATTTGCCTACTGTTCAACACAAAGGATGACGTTGTATATTAACTCTGTTCTGCCAATCATACAAGTATTTCTAGAGAAAAAAAATCCTTCCTTTAGGCATTTTGTTTGGTTTGGGGATTTGTATATGGGTGTTTGTGATCTGTGGAGCATATTGTTTTTAATAGGGGATATAGAGATTATGGGTCAATGCATGACTTTTCTAAAAGTTATTCATATACAACCAGAAGATTAATTTAGGGTAGAGCTGTGCTTGGATGCTATTATGAGGTACTGAGGAAGTAGGAATTCTTTTCTAGCTCCCTGAAATAACATACATCGGAGAAAATATTGGCAGTGTAAGAAGTGAGACTGAATGGAGGTTTGTTGAATAATTCTCCAAATTCAGGTCTACAAATTTATGTGCAAACTAAATTTAAAGAGTCAGTGTAAATAAAATTTTGCATCATTTTACTGTCTGGGGTTTCTTAGCCTAACCCCATAATTTAAATTCAGTCTGATTAGTTAAGCTCTGACAGTTACTAGCAAAAAGGCTTTGAGTGTGGGCCTAACCAATCGGCCCCTTTCATCATCTGAGGACCAGACTCACTAAATTTAGCACGTAGTTGGCTCCCAGGTAATTTTTTTTGTTATTGTTGGCCACAGCAATCCATGACAACTGTATGAGGGTCAGAAATGAATAGAGTGACAGCCTTAGAGTCACCTGGACTGAAGGCTAGCCTTTGACATACTGTGTGAGACTGGGTAAACTTCTTAACCTGTTGTTGTCCCAGGCAACCCCCTAAAAACATGTTATAGAATTATTGTTGATACACATCACTGGAGGGAGATTCCACATTGGAAGTCCCTTTTAGATGATATCACAGGTCCAGATGAGAAAAACTGCAAATACATAGATGAAATTTATGGAAGTTTTGTGATCTGCTCTAGTGGGGTATCTTCCCTTCCACTGATGAAGTCATAAATATTTTAAAGTATTGAGGTAACATGAGTAATCTCGTAACATTAGTAATCTCTGCTGGAAAGAGGCTACATGTGAAAGCGACAATTGGGCGACTGGGAAGAATGAACTGGGATACAGCCAGGAAGGAATTCTTTAAACCACGCACTTCCACTCAACAGTGCTCAGGCACAGTGACAAGATTCCCAGCTATTGAGCCCACAAGCCACCTCATCCAAAAAGGGGGCCATTTACTAAGGATGTTAAGTCAACAGCTGTGTTCAAATAACATTTCTCTTCCTAGTGTGTGAATCACAACTGTATTCATGACAGAGATGTGCTTGTAGCACTTCAGAAACATCAGAGGAAGATTGTTTCTGGCAGCTAGGTAAATTGCCAGAAGCTGGAGAGTAACTATAGCCAGGAGAGAAAATGGAAAATCCTAAAATTTTAGAAAATGAAGAAGCTTTAGAAGTCAGGTCCAACCTCTGCCTCTTACAGAGGTGGAAACTGCATCCTGGAAAGGTTAAGTGACTTTTCCAACATTACCCAGCTTTGCCTAATCTAGTCATGTCTTTTTACTTGAAGTTTAGTACTTCCCTCCCACTCCCACCCTCTGAATCTGCCTCCCTGCATCCTGGAATCTCAGAAGGGGCAGGGACAAGCTTTGTCCTGTTTTGTGCCCTCAAAAAGCATTGCTATTTTCATGCCAGTCATCATGGGGAGAGAGAGAATTGTGCAAAAGTGTCTGTGCTCTCCCTGGTACCTTTTAAATTTGCATATTCTTTCAGTTTCTCCATCACCTTTTCAATCAATCAATATACAAGCAAACCTTGAAAGGGTATATTCAGCAGAAGGCTAGGAATTGAGGAAATAAGAAGCATTGTATTCTGTTTGAATAATCCCTTGTGTTTAAAAAAACAAACAGTGAAATTTCTGATTCCACAATTGTTTTTCTGGTTTTTTAAAAAAATCAGAACAGTTTAGTTGATGAAATACTGTATTGGTTTTTGCTTCACTTCATGCCCACTGTGCTTTTGCTATGTATGAACTTTTATGTCAAATTCTACATTTTAAAAGTCAGACTGAAAAACGGCTGCTATAATTTGTCCATTGGAGACTGTGTCACCTCTAAAGACAAAATGTAGGCTTGTTTATTTAGGGAGATTGGAGGCAATTCCGATTTAAAAGTTCTTTTTGAGTAATCTAAATTACTTTCCAGGAGTACAATTTGTGTTTCCAGGAGTACAATTCAGTTCTGGTTGTCCTCGTACCTAAGTACCTAGCACCATTTGACCTAGCTGACATTCCGCCTGGCCCATGAATGCATTTGTATTTTTTTTCAATGTGCCAACAATACTTTGCTAATTAGTAGCACTAATTGTGGGATTATGCTAACCTATATTAGGCACACCTATTTCTATTAGCGCAAAGCTTTATTTCTCTCCAACCCCTACCAAAGGTGGAACATTTAAGCTAGATAGTAATACATATGGTAGAACTAACATAGTTGAATGGCCTCCTTCAAAGAGTAGTTATTAATGTTTAAATATCAGTTTGGAAGGAGATCATTCTCTAACGGAATGCCTCCAGGGAAGTATATTTGATCCTGTGCTATTTATCATTTTTGTCAGTGACTTGGATGAAGAGTTATAGAAGCCATGCTTGTCAAATGTGTAGGTAACACAAAACTAAGAGGAATAGCTAAGACATTGGATGACAGTCAGTATTTAAAAAGGTATCTAGGTAGTAGAGCCAAGATGAAAGAGAGAAGTGAGCATTTCTGTTTGGAGCTTTTGCAATACAACCCTCTAGACAATTTTTAAAAGTGTGTTAAACCAAATTTTGAGTGGAAAAACCAACCAAAAATTACAGTGAGTCATTTTCTCCAGCCCAGGACATCTCAGGAAAACATAAAGAGAGATTTGAAGACACTAGGGTAGGGGCTGGCTGGAAGTATGGTGTGACAGAAACGGCACTGAATTTGCACTTTGGAGATAATGGCAGCAATGGCGGCAACAGCATGAAGAGTACCCAGTATTCAGGAAAGCTAAGGGGACTGAACATCTGGTTAGAGATTCCAGGGCTCCCTTCTGCTAGTACTGAGTGCAGGATCAGGAACCTTTTAGTAGTTCTGTTGACCATTACCAACTTCCAGGTGGCAGTTCTGGGGTGGAGAGAAATTCCAGGAGCAGGGACCCTACCTGGGTAAGGATCAAAGTACAAAGCAAAAGGGCAGTGACTAGACCACTCCCTGGATCATACCATCTTGGAAGCTCAAAAAACTTAAAGTCTCTTAGACCTAACTGTGAAGGCAGAAGGACATAAATGTCAGAAAAACAGGCCAGATATCTTCTACCTCCACCCCCAGAAGTAAGCAAAGCCCAATTCTAGTGTATAGTCCAAAGTCAAGAAATAGGCTGAGGAAATTTTTTTTAATCAAATAAGAATGGTAAAGGAAAACGGGAAAAGAAATAAGAGCAATGCAAGAAAATTATGAAAGGAGAATTAACAGCTTGGTAAAAGAGGCACAAAAAATGAGGGAAGTAACTCCTTAAAAATCATAATTGGGGAAATGCAAGCTAATGACTCCATGAGACATCAAGTAATACTAAAACAAAGTCAAGACTGAAAAAAAAGAAGAAAATGTGAAATATGTTATAGGAACAATAATTGACCTGGAAAATGGATCAAGCACATATAATTTTTTTTGGAGGGGGGAAGGCACAGCAATTGGGGTTAAGTGACTTGCCCAAGGTCACACAGTGTGTCGAGTGTCTGAGGCCAGATTTGAACTCAGGTCCTCCTGACTCCAGGGCCAGAGCTCTACTCACTGCACCACCTAGCTGCCCCAAGCACAGATATTTTAAGAATTATTGGACTACTTGAAAGAAATTACTAAAAAAAATACTCAGACAAATATTTCAAGAAATTATAAAGGAAAACTGCCCAGATATCTTAGAAGAGTACAAAGTAGAAAAGAATGCACTGAACACCTCCTAAAGGAAATCCCAAAATGAGAGCTCCCAGGAATGTTATTACCAAATTCCAGAGCTCTCAAGTGAAGGAAAAATACTGAAAACAGCCAGAAAGAAACCATTCATAAACTGTTGAGGTACAGTTAGGCTCACACAAGATTTAACAGTTTCCCATTCTAAAGGAGTGTAGGACTTAGAATACCACAGTCTTAGACTACTAAGACTTCTAGACTCTAGAAGGCAAAGGAGCTAGGATTACAACCAAGAATAATCTACTTAGTAAAACTGAGTATAATCCTATAGGGCAGGGGGCCGGAAGGAGGAAAGGACATTTAGTGAAATAGAGAACATTCAAGCATTCCTGATAAAAATACCAGAGTTGAATAGAAAAATTGACATCCAAACACAAGATTGAAGAGAAGATTAAAAGGTAAACATGAGTGAGAAATCCTAAGGAACTTGATAGGATTAAACTGTTTATATTCCTATATGGGAGTTAGGTGGAGTCTACTTAGATAGAAGGCATGGGTGTGATTCTATTAGGTTGAGATGATCTCAAAAGAAAAATGGAAGGATGAGAAAAAGGGATGCACAGAGAGAGGAAAAGAAGAATGGAAAAAGTTGTCTCACATAAAAGAGGTACATAAGGAAAGTTTTTTAAATAGAGGGGGGAATTTTAGCAGAGAGGGAGAAGGCAACACTTGAGCCTGATTCTCTTTTGAAGTGGTTCAAAGAGGGAAAATATATTCATATATGTGTGTATATGTATCCATATATATATACACACATATACATATACACACACGTGTGTGTGTGAGTGTGTATATACACAGAGTTGGTTTATAGAAATTCATCTCTCCCAACAGGGAAGTAGGAGGGGAAGGGGGTAAGAGGAAGGGTGTGTGTGGTGGTAGGATGGAGGACAGATAAAGGAAGGCAGTGATCAGAAGAAAAACAGACTTTTGAGGAGGGGATAGGGTAACAAAAAGAGATAGAAATGTAAACAGAAGAGAATAGGATGGAGGAAAATACATAGTTGGCAACATGAATGAGAATTAAATCATTCATAAAAGAGAAGGGGATAGTGTAACAGATTCGAGTGCAATATGTTATTTACAAGAAATACACTTGAAATGAAAAGCCATACACAGAGTTAAAATAAGGGGCTGGAGCAGAATCTGTTGTGCCTCAATTGAAGTAAAAAAGGTGGGGGCAGTGATTATGATCTTAGACAAAACAAAAATAAACCTAATGAAAAGAAATAAAAAGGGAAACTATGTTCTGATAAAATGTACCATAGACAATGAATTCTAAACATCTATGCACCAAAAGCATTGCATCCAAATTCTTGAAGTAAAAGTTAAATGAATTACAAAAGGAAATAGAGAGCAAAACTGTACTTACAGAGAACCTCAATTCTCCTCTCTCAGACCTAGATAAATATAAACATAAAATGAACAAGAAAGAAATTAAGGCAATAAATAGAATTTTAGAAAAATCAGATATAAGAGTCCTCTGCAGAATACTTAATGGTAATAGAAAAGAATATACCTATTACTCAGCTGTGTATAGCATCTTCCAAAAATGGAGTAGACATAAAAACCTCACAAATAAATGCAAAAAAGAAGAAATATTAAATGCATCCTTTTCAGACCATAATGCAATAAAAATTACATTCAATAAAGGGCCTTTGAAGTATAGATTAAAAGTTAATCAGAAGCTAAATAACCTAATTCTAAATAATGAGTGGGTCAAAGATCATATCATAGAAAAAATCAATAATTTAATTAAAGATAATGAAACCATGACATAAAATACCAAAATTTGTGGGATACAGTAAAATAAATACTTAGGAGAAAAAGTACTTCTCTAAATGTTTAAATCAATAAAAGAAAGAGCAAATCAATGAAATGCGCATGCAAAAAAAAAAACCTAGAAAAAGAACAAATTAAAAATACCCAATTGAACACCAAAATAGATATTCTGAAAATCAACGGAGATTAATAAATTTGAAAGCTGAAAAAAAAAGCCATTGAGCTACAAAACAAAACTAAGAGCAAGTTTTATGGTAAGCCAATAAAATTGATAAACTGCTGATTAATTTGTTTTTTTTAAAGAAAGAATAAAACCAAATTATCACTATTAAAAATAAAAAAGTAAATGTATAACCAATGAAGATGAAATTAAAGCAATTATTAGGAGCATTTCCTCAACTTCTTCTTGTGGTTGCTATTCAATTGTTTCAGTCATATTTGACTCTTCATGACCCTCTTTGGGATTTAGCAAAGATACTGGAGTGATTTGCCATTTCCTACTCCAGTTTATTTTACAGGTGAGGAACTGAGGCAAACAGGGGTAAGTAACTTGTTCAGGGTCACATTAAGTGTCTGAAGCCAGATTTGAACTCAGGAAGACTCCAGGCCCAGCACTCTATCCACTGTTCCACCTAACCATTCTATTTTGTCCAACTATATGCCAATAAAACTGACAAAAAATATAATTGCCCAGATTAACAGAAGGGGAGATAGAATGCTTAAAAAACCCTATCTCAGAAAAAGAATTTGAAGAAGCCATAAATGAGGTGCCTAAGGGAAAAAAAACCAAGACCAGATGGATTTACAAGCAAATTCTACAAAACATTAAAGAACAATTAATTTCAATATTTTATAAACTTTGAAAAAATAGGTAAAGAGGGAATCTGACCAAATTCCTTCTATGACATAAATATGGTTTTGATGCCTAAACTGGGGAGAACAAAAGCAAGGAAAGAAAACTGTAGATCCATTAGCCAAATAGAAAAGGAGGTCCAAAAGACCACTGAAAAAAATACTACCTTAAAAATTAGATTGGAGCAAGTGGAAGCTAGTAACTTGATGAGAAATCAAAATATTATAAAGTAGAACCAATGGAATGAAAAACTGGAAGACAATGTCAAATATCTCATTGGAAAAACCACTAACCTGGAAAATAGATCCAGGAGAGATAATTGAAAAATTATTGGACTACCTGAAAGCCATGTTCAAAAAAAGAGCCTAGATATCATCTTTCAAGAAATTATCAAGGAGAACTGCCCTGATATTCTAGAACCAGAGGGTAAAATAGAAATTGAAAGAATCCACAGTCCACCTCCTCAAAAAGATCCCAAAAAGACAACTCCTAGGAATATTGTCACCAAATTCCAGAGCTCCCAGATCAAGGATAAAATACTGCAAGCAACCAGAAAGAAACAATTTGAGTATTGTGGAAACACAATCAGGATAACACAAGATCTAGCAGCTTCTACATTAAGGGATTGAAGGGCTTGGAATATGATGATACAGAGGTCAATGGAGCTAGAATTAAAACCAAGAATCACCTACCCAGCAAAACTGAGTATCATGCTCCAAGGCAAAATATGGATTGTCAATAAAATAGAAGACTTTCAAACTTTCTCAGTGAAAAGACCAAAGCTGAATAGATAATTTGACTTTCAAACACAAGAATCAAGAGAAGCATGAAAAGGTATGCAAGAAAGACAAATCATAAGGGACTTACTAAAGTTGAACTGTTTCGTTTACATTCCTATATGGAATGATGATGTGTATAATTCATGATGCCTCAGTATTAGGGTAGCAGAGTAGCTGAAGGGAATATACATATAAATATATATATATATATATACATATATATATACACATACATACATACATATATATATATATATATATATACACACACATATATATACACATATATATATACAGAGAGAGAGAGAGAAACAAAGGGCACAGGGTGAGTTGAATATGAAGGAATGATATCTAAACAAATAAAATTAAGGGATGAGAGAGGAATATATTGAGAGAGGGAGAAAGGGAGAGATAGAATGGGGTAAATTATCTCACATAAAAATAGCAGGAAAAAGCAGTTCGTTGGAAGGGAAGAGGGTGCAGGTGAGGCAGAATGAGTGAATCTTGCTCTCATAAGATTTGACCTGAGGAAGGAATAACATACACACTTCATTGGGTATCTTACCCCACAGGAAAGAAGGAGGAAGGAGATAAAAAAGGGGATGATAGTTGGGAGGGCAGATAGGGGGAGGAGGTATTTCAAAAGCAAACACTTTCAAAAAGGGACAGGGTCAAGGGAGAAAATTGAATAAAGGGGATAGGATAGGAAGGAGCAAAATATAGGTAGTCTTTCACAACATGAGTATTGTGGAAGGGTTTTACATGATACACATGTGGCTTTTGTTGAATTGCTTGCCTTCTTAGGGAGGGTGGGTAGGAAGGGAAGAGGGGAGAGAATTTGGAACTCAAAGTTTTAAAAGCAGATATTAAAAAAAAGTTTTTGCATGCAACTAGGAAATAAGATATACAGCTATGGGGCATAGAAATCTATCTTGCCCTACAGGAAAGTAAGGGAAAAGGGGATGGGGGGAGTGGGGTGACAGAAGGGAGGGTTGACTGGGGAATGGGGCAATCAGAATACATGCCATCTTGGAGTGGGAGGGGAGGGTAGAAATGGGGAGAAAATTTGTAATTCAAACTCTTGTGAAAATCAATGCTGAAAACTAAAAATATTAAATAAATTTTAAAAAATAAAATAACTGCAAAAGATATAAAATACTTTGGAGTCTACCTACTAAGACAAACCCAGTAACTATATATGAACACAAATTCAAAATACTTTTCACACAAATAAAGTCATATCTAAACAACTGGGGAAACATTAATTGTTCATGAGTAGGCTGAGCCATTATAATAGAAATTAAAATTCTACCCAAATTAACCTACTTATTCACTGCTATGCCAATCAAACTACCAAAGAGTTATTTTATAGAACTAGAAAAAATAATAACAAAGTTTTCTGGGCAAAAACATTAGGGAATCAATTTTTAAAAAGTGAAGGAAGGTGACCTAGAAGTGCCAGATTTTAAATTATAGTACAAAGTAGGACTCATGAAAATAATCTGGTACTGGCTAAGAAATAGAGTGATAGATTAGTGGAATAGATCAGGTACACAATACACAGTAGTAAATGACAATAGGAATCCTCATGTTTAAACCCAAATAGCTAAGCATTTGGGGCAAAATTCAACTTTTGACAAAAATTTCTGGGAAAACTGGAAAGCAGTTTGGCAGAAACTAGGCATAGACCAACATCTCACACCATTTATTAAGATAAGGTCAAAATGGATAAATGATTTAGACATAAAGGGTGATTTCATAAGTACATTTGGGGAGCATGAAAAAATGTTCCTGTCAGATCTATGGGTAAGGGTATAGTTTATGGCAAAACAATAGAGAGAATTGCAAGAAGTAAAATAGATAATTTTATTACATGAAATTAAAAAGGGTTTGCACACAGAAAACCAATGCAGCCAAAATTAGAAGGAAAATGGGAAAGTTTCACTAATTCAAAACCTTATTCCTCAAATATGTAGGGAACTGAGCAAAATTTATAAAAATAAGAGCCATTCTCCAGTTAGTAGTCAAGGGATATAAACAGGCAGTTTTCAGAAGAAATTAAAGCTCTCTGTATTCATATGAGGGGCAGCTAAGTGATGCAGTGGATAGAGCACCGGTCCTGGAGTCAGGAAGATCTGAGTTTAAATCCAACCTCAGACACCTACTAGCTTTATGACCTTGGGCAGGTCACTTAACCCAGTTTGCCTCAGTTTCCTCACCTGTAAAAAGGACTGGAGAAGGAAATGGCAAACCACTCCAGTATTTTTGTCCAAAAAAACCCCAAATAATGTCATGAAGAATGAGACATGACTGAAATACTTGAACAGTAACAACAATATTCATATGAAAAAATGGTTCAAATCACTATTGATTAGAGAAATGCAAATTAACATAACTTGAAGGTACCACCTCATACCCATCAGAATTGCTAATATGACTGAAAAGGAAAATGATAAATGCTGGAAGGGAATGTGTAAAAATAGGGACACGAATGCACTGTTGGTGGAGTTGTGAACTGGTCTAACCATTCGGAAGAACAATTTGGAGTTATACCCAAAGGGAAATAAAACAAATACCATTTGGCCCAGCAATACCACTACTAGTACAATATCCCTAGGAGATCAAAGGGGGAAAAAGATCAATAGGTACAAAAAATTTATAGCAGCTTTTTATGGTGGCAAATTATTAGCTGGTAAGTGGATGCCTATCAATTAGGGAATTGCTGAACAAGTTATGTTATATTAATGTAATGGAATACTTTTGTGCCATAAGAAATGATGAAGGGGATATGGTATCAGAAAAACCTGAGAAAACTTATGTGAACTGATGCAAAGTAGTGGGAGCACAACCAGAACATTTTACAGAGTAACAGTAATATTGTAAAGATAATCAATTGTGAAGGACATAGTACCTTTCAATGATACAATGATCCACTGCAACTCCAAAGGACTCAGGATGTAAAATACTATCCACCTCTAGAAAGAGAAATGATAGAATCAGAGTCTAGATTAAAGCATATTTTTCTCTTCTTTTTTTCAGAACATGTCTAAAACAAAAATATGTTTTTTATGACTTCAAATGCATAATGGTTGTATTTCTTGCCTTCTCAATAGGTGGGGAGGGGCTTGAGGGAGGGAGAGAATTTGGAACTCAAAGTAAAGATAAATTTTTTAAAAATCTTTTAAAAGTTATCTATTGTGGTGGATCAGTAGAACAGGTTAGCTACATAAAACAGTAGTAAATGATTATAGTAATCTACTGTTTGATAAATCCAGACTGGCTTCTGGGACAGGAACTCACTATTTGACAAAAATTGCTGAGAAACCTGGAAAATAGTATGGCAGAAACTAGGCATAGACCAACATCTCACACCTTATGCCAAGATAAGGTCAAAATGAGTACATGATTTAGACATAAAGGATGATGCCATAAACAAATTAGGAGAGCAAGGAATAGCTTATCTGTCAGATCTATGTAGAAGGGAAGAATTTATGATCAAACAAGAGATAGAAAACATTATGAAATGTAAAATGGATAATTTTGATTACATTAAATTAAAAAGGTTTTACACAAACGAAAAACAGTGTCACCAAGATTAGAAGGAAAGTAGAAAGATGGGAAACAATTTTTACAGCCATGTTTCTGATAAAGGCCTCATTTCTCAAATATATAGAGAACTGAGTCAAATTTAAAATAATACAAATCATTTCCCAATTGATAAATAACCAAAGGATTTAAACAGGCAGTTTTCAGATGAAGAAATTAAAGCTATCTACAGTCATATGAAAAAATGCTCTAAATCACTATTGATTAGAGAAATGCAAATTAAAACAACTCTGAGGTACCACCTCACACCTATCAGATTGGCTAACATGACAGAAAATGAAAATGATTAATGTTGGAGAAGATGTGGGAAAATTGGAACACTAAGGCATTATTTGGTAGAGTTGTGAACTGATTCCACCTTTCTGAAGAGCAATTTGGAACTATGCCCATAGGCAACCAAATTGTACATACCCTTTGATTCAGTAATACCACTACTAGGTCTGTATCACAAAGAGATCATAAAAATGGGAAAAGGACCCACATGTGCAAAAGTATTTATAGCAGTTCTTTCCACAGTGGCAAAGAATTCTAAATTGAGGAAATGCCTATCAATTGGGGAATGGCTGAACAAGTTGTGGTATATGAATATAATGGAATGCTATTGTGCTATAAGAAATGATGAGGAGGTGGAATTCAGAAAAACCTGGAAAGACTTACATGAACTGATACAGAACCAGGAGAATATTGTACACAGTAACAGCAACATTGTGTGATGATCAAGTATGGTGGACTTAGCTCTTCACAGCAATACAATGATCCAAGACAATTCCAAAAGACACATGATGGAAAATGCTGTCCATATCCAGAGAAAGAACTATGGAGTCTGAATACACATATGATTGTACGTGCATAACCTATATCAGATTGCTTGCTTTCTTGGGGAGGAGGGAGGGGAGGGAAGGAGGAAGAAAATTTTAGAACTCAAAGTATCTTATAAAAATGAATGTTGAAAACTATCTTTACATGTAATAGGAAGAACTAAAATACTATTACATGCAAAAGAATTATCTATTGACTAGAATGGTTGGGCCAAACTTAATATAAAATTTAATAGGGACAAGTGTATAGTCTTACATTTGGATTTTTAAAATGAACTTCATATTCATGGAGGTATGTGAGGAAGAATAGACAGTTTATTAAAAAAACTGAAGATTTTAGTGTACTGAAAACTTCATTTGAGTCAAAAATATAACATAGTAGCCAAAAAAACTCTCAGGCAGGTAGGCAGTGAGGTGGATAGAGCATTGGACCTAGAGTCAGAAGTTCAAATCCATCCTCAGACACTAAATTAGTTGTGTAAACATGGGCAAGTCACTAAATCCTTTTTTTTTTTTGTCTTGGTTTCCTCAACTGTAAAATGGAGCACCTATCCCACAGGGTTATTATGTGGATCAAATGAGATAATATTTGTAAAGTGTTTTGCACAGTGCCTGGCACATAGTAAGAGTTTAATAAATGCTTATTTCTTTCCTTCTTAGGCTACATTGTGAGACATGTCCAAAACTTGGAATTAGATCACATCTGGAGAATTGTGTCTAGTTATATGTGCTCCATTTTAAGAAGGATATTGATAAACTTGAGAGTGTCTAAAGAAGAACAATCAAGATGATATAGGGACTCAAGATCATTAAGTTTAAGGATCAGTTGAAGGAAACGGAGATGTTTAAAAAAGAGAAGACTTGGGGGAGGGAAAACGATAATGGAATTAAATTATCTGAAGGATTATAATCAGCAAAAAGAAATAATTAAACTGATTCTGTTGGTCTCAGAGCACAGATCTAAGAGTAAGAAGTGGAAGTTACAGACAGGCCAATTTAGCCTTGATGTAGGAAAATCTTCCTAGCAATTCCAACTATCTAAAAAGTGGAATAGAATCTCTGAGGAGTTAGTACAGTTTCAAGCAAAGTCCAGATTATTGATTATTATAGAGAAGATTATTGATTATTATAGAGAAGATTTTTATTCAGGGACAGATGAGACTCAATGGCCTCTATTCAAACTATTCCAACTGTGCAATGACACTTGAAAGCCTAGTAAAAGAGTTTAGACAATGTTGTACATAAACAATATAAATCTGTCGGGTTTGTTTTTTGTCATTTGCTTTTCACGAGAACCAATGACACACAGATGATGTCTGGATTTGCACTTGAACTGGATTTAAGTGAGGCAGAGTTGTACAAAGTCATCAGCTTCACTCTCTCTTCCTGAGTCTTCAAAGTCCAGCGGCAGGACAAAAGTGAGGACAACTGAAGTGGATGACCTTGGCATCTTCCATGTCTGACCAAACTCTAAGCGCTCCAAAGTGCCTGATTCATCGGCCTTCATAGCTGTTGGATAAAATTGTTCTCATCTCATTCCACCAGGGGAAGTGTTCTCATGCTTGGGGTAGACACCCTGCTAACTCGCTGACAGGTTTGAGGCCCATCAGTTACTCTCGACCTGCTACAGCCCATCTGCCAAGATGGTTTTATTGGGGCGTGGCTGCTATGCATGCTACAGCTTCTTGGAGCCACAGAATTGAGTGCCAGATAGACACCAAATGTGGGTGAGGAGCCCTAAAAAGACTTGGCAAGCCCTCACACCAGAAATGCTAGTCCTCCTTGAACACCCTATACACCTCATACAGCTATTGAATATTCCTTAGCAGGAAAATGCAGGAGCTGGACTGGGTAATCATTTGAAGACTGTTTCTGTTCTAAGATATGTGATTTTAGAGTCTCTCATTATCTGCATGTCATAGATGGAGGCCTATCATTTCTTCATTCTTGAGTTTGACCTTTCTTCTTCAGTCCTATTACCACAAACGTATTTGGAGTTCTTGTCAACATATACCAGCCTCTTATGACTTCATCCTTAGATTACTATAATAGCCTCTTTCCTGGTCTCCTTTCCTCTAATCTCTACCAAACCACAGTAGACACCCCTGCTGCACCAATTTTCCTAAAACACTACTTTCATCAAGGCATGCGCCTTGACCATCATCAACATTATCAACATCAGCTACATTTGTATTCTTTGTACATGTGACACTCTTGACGTGGCTTCCCTATTTTGTTATAGACTCCTGCAGCAGGGAAGCTATATCCTATCTCTTTGGCCTTCTCATTTGTTTTTAATGTTGAATGAATGGATGAAGAGGAGGTTATTAATCATATAAAGGTTTTATGACAGGAACAAAGGAACCAGAGTACTTGATGGAAAAGAATACCTTACCAACTAGTCTTTTTGGTCCCTCCTAAATACACAGAATGCGTCCTCACTAGGATTATCTGCAGTTGAAAAAAAAGACAGCACCAATAGCAAGTAGGTTTTATGGCCAGGAGTTCTTGTGTAATGATAATACTATCACTGTATTTGTTTTTTATATCCTTCAGTACTTCCAAAGATCCATCATATTGGTTGACTTTTTATGGATTTCCATAGCCAAACAATGTATGACTGTGAACGTTGGACTATAAGCAAAGCTGAGTGCCACAGAATCAACGCTTTTGAGAGTCCCTTAGCAAGGAGACAGCAAGGAGATCAAATCCATCAATATTTAAAGAAATTAATTCAGACTATTCACTGGAAAGTCAAATACTGAAGCAGAAGCTTAAATACTTTGTCCACATAATGAGAAAATGGGACCTACTCATTGGAAAAGACCCCGATGTTAGGAAAGATTGAAGGCAAAAGGAAAATAGGATGGCAGAGGATTAGATGGAGAGATAGTGTCGTGGAAAAAGCAAACATGAACTTGGACAGACTTTGAGAGACAGTGGAGGAGAGTGTGCTGTGTCCCATGGGATCACGAAGAGTCAGACATGACTGAACAACTGAACAACCAAAGTGGCCAAACAAACAAGAACAATCCAACATTTGATTCCCAGTTTTTAGAGGAAGGGAAAATCTGAAATACAACAATTCAATACACATTCATTAAATTTTCAATATATGTAAGTATAAAAACCTGGTTCTTAAGGATCTTATACTCAGGTGTGGGGAGGAGGAAAAGATATCTAACCAAGTAACTAGGACACATGGGATATAAGTACAAAGGAGAAGTCCAAACAAAATTTCCTGAGAAATTTAAGGAGGGAATGAAATACTATCATAGCTCTCTGGACTTACGCTTATGTGATGATTATAATATATAATATATAACAAAGAAATAAAGTCAGGCCTTTTATACCCAGACTCTTTCATTTCCTGGCTCACTAGTTGAGCCACAGAAAAGGTCTTCATTTTCTTCTTCTTGAAATGGAATGAGAGCAATTCCTAAATATATGCTTTTGATTGAATGAGATAATGTGCTTAGAGAGTTCTGTTCTATTTAAAGAATGGAACCTATGAAATAAGATAATTATTGTTATATCCACTGGTATAGTTTTCTTTGTTTATCCTTTCTCTACCCTGTACCAATTTCACAAAAGGGAGAACCTTATTCTAACAGGGGCTGCTGGCCTTGATCACCTATGATAACTTGCATTAACTTTTTAAACCTCATCATCACCTAGTACATGTAGTAAGGGTGACTAGCCCCTAGATTAAAACAATGAAAATGAACTGGAAAAATTCATTAAAATTCAGGCCCGGGGAAAAGAAACTAACCTGACTTGAGTGGTAAAGCAGTTTCTGCATGAAGATTAAAGTAAATAATTAGAATCTTTTAGACCATAACAACAAACCTAGAAAAGAGATATTTTAGCATCTTTGGATATATGTAGAGTGAACACAGAAGAAAATGGGTTTGCCAAAGAAAGAAACAAAGAATGTCAGAATTAAGAAGGAAGGAAGGAAAAAAAGAAAGGACATCCTTTGAAAACTGAGAGAAGGAGCTTTAGGAGATGCCCTATGGTTCCGTTATCTGAGAGGAGCCTATTGACCCTAGTGAGCCATGAGTCTATTGTTCTTGTTTAGTCATGTTTCGGTCTTGTCCAATTCTTTGCGACCCCATTTGGGATTTTCTTGGCAAAGATACTGGAGTGATTTGCCATTTCCTTCTCCATCTCATTTTAAGATGAGGAACTGAAGCAAATGGGGCTAAGTGACTTGCCCAGGGTCACACAGCTAGTAAGTGTCTGAGGTCAGATTTGAGCTCAGGAAGAGAAGTCTTCTTGACTCCAGGCCTGGCGCTCCTTCCAGTGTACCACCTAGCTGCCCATAGAGTCTGCTCTAGTGACTAACTAACTCAGCTGGTTAAAATATCAAGGGAGAAAATTCAATAAAGCGGGATGGGTTGGGAAGGAGCAAAATGTAGTTAGCCTTTCACAACATGAGTATTGTGGAAGGGTTATACATAATGATACACATGTGGCCTAGGTTGAATTGCTCGACTTCTTAGGGAGGGTGGGTGGGAAGGGAAGAGGGAAGAGAATTTGGAACTCAAAGTTTTAAAATCAGATGTTCAAAAAAAAAAGGTTTTTGCATGCAACTAAAAAATAAGATACACAGGCAATGGGGCGTAGAAATTTATCTTGCCCTACAAGAAAGGAAGGGAAATGGGGATGAGAGGGGAGGGGGGGTGATAGAGGGGAGGGCTGACTGGGGAACAGGGCAACCAGAATATAAGCCATCTTGGGGTGGGGGGGAGGGTAGAAATGGGGAGAAAATTTGTAATTCAAACTGTTGTGAAAATCAATGCTGAAAACCAAATATGTTAAATAAATAAATTTAAATTAAAATCCCCCATATATATACATATGTGTGTGTGTGTGTGTGTGTGTATAGTTTCCCCTATTAGAATGTGAGCTCCTTGAGGGCAGGGACTTTATTTTCTAGTTGTATTCGCATCACTTAGGATAGTGCTTTATGTATACTAAGCACTTAGTAAATGTATAATTCATTCATTTATCATTCTTTGTTGATTCATTACTGTTTTCTAAGTAACCCATAATATCTGCAAATAGGGGTAATTTCATCTCCTCTCTGTCAAAGTTTATGTCTTTCATTTCTCTCTCTTGTCTTGTTGCTATTGCTAGCATTTCTAGAATGGGAGTCAAATAATAGTGAGAAGAGGAGGTATGATGCCAATTTTAGAAACATATTTTTTATTATATTAAAAATGATTCTTCTATGTCTATACTTTTAAGGGCTTTTAGCTTAACACTAAAAGGGGCAGGCACATCAATTGAAACAAAATATTATAATTTTACTTTGGAATAAAATGTTTCATCTTCATATCTCTGTTCTCTTTGCCTTATGGATTAAAAAAAAATGAAGTCAATTGAAAAAAAAATATCAAGGTAATGAGACTGAATTCACAAGCCAAATCTTCAATTCAGCTAAGTCTGTATATTAATCTATGGTTGTACTCAAACTCCAATAAGGCAAACTGCAAATGCCTACCCCTAAGATACATTTAGGAGTGGCTGAGGGCTTATGAACAGATTGGATCTGCAAAACTCCAACTCTACCATTGGAAAAACAACTCCAGACACAATGCCTCATGGTTAATAACATCATCTTTGTATATGGAGAACCACTCACACAGAGATATTATATTCTTATAATCTAACTACATGAAAACCTCAGACTTCCCCCTTCTTTTCCCTCCACTTCCTCTAAAAAACAAACAATTCCTAGCACAGCATGAAACACATAAAAAAGTGTTTGTCTCATGATTACTAAAGCACTTTAACTCATTAAAATATTGCAGAACCACACAGTGAAAGAATCACAGAACTTGAGAATTGGAAGGGTTATCTTGTCCAACCCATACATGAAGGGGTTTCCCAATATAACATACCCGTGAGCTGTCACCCAAATGCAGCATACTTGAATAAATCCAGGTACACACAGACAGACCCAATGCCCTGTCATTGTAGGTTTTAGAATCAATTGGCATGTTACCTAAACCCCTGCACTACCTGCTTATTTCTCGCCCAGCATTTGTACAGCTGATCAAAATAACTATTTCTCCCCCTTCACTAAGAAAAAAAATAATTGCCCACTAACAAAAGGAGAAACCGATACCAACTCTGGTAAATTATACTTAATTCAACTAATTCCTCTTTGTGGTTTAAGTACACAATACTCCAACTAGACTGTAAATAATTCAGGGAATTATATAGTTGTAGAGATGATTAAGATTACTAGGTGATTTGAATTTCCGAGAGTATGCTGAGCTTACCAAGAAGCTGTCTTTTATTTAGAACTACAAAATTGCCTACTTAGGCCTATGAACGATGGGAACCCTTCCAACCCAGTCAGTGGTTCAAATGATTTATTGTAAATCACTTAAGACTTCAGAATATTAAAAAGAATTTTTTGTTACCTGAGAATTCAGTCTAGCTAAATGTATTGCTTAAACCATTCATATGTTTCTATATTCCTCATTTTGAGAATGACTATGTTTATCTATCTTCCTCATTTTTTGAGAATAGTAACATGTGAGTTTATCACAGAAGGGTGAAAAATGTTTAAAACAAGTGAGGAGTGAATACTGAAATAGGTTTATAAAATCCTTTTTATAAAAAAAATTAATTTGGAGAATGAAAATCTGGCCCAAATGATTCTTTGCTTATAGTACGAAATGTATTTTTAAGTTTAAAGTTTTCTTATCTGTAAGATGGGGATAAAAACGGCACCTACCTCACAGGATTTAGTGAGGATCAAATAAGGTAATAAATGTAAACAGCTTCACAAACCTTAGAGTGCTACATAGGGATTAAGTATGGTTTTTGTTACTGCTATTCAATCGCCATTGTGGAAGCAACATAGCAATATAGATAGATTGAAATTCATGTGAAATAAAAAGGTAAACTTGTTGTTCCTCTTGGCCACTAGGGAGGATTCCATATCAATTGCTAGAAGTTATAGGGAAGTAGATTTGGGCTGAATATGGGGGAAAAATTCCTAGCAACTAGGGCATGTCAAAAATGCATCTGGTTTCTTGAAAGGTAACAAGTTCCCAGTCACTGTGTAGTCTATTTTTTTAAAATAATTATTTTTATTTTCAGTTTACAACACACGGTTCTACATAATTTTGAGTTCCAGATTTTCTCCCCTACCTCCCCCCTCCTTCCCCAAGACAGCATGGAATCTCATATAACTACCACGAATAACTTCGCATTGAATTAATTTATACACAAGTCAAGTTGCGGAGAAGAATTATGACCAATGGAATGAATCATGAGAAAGAAGAAACAGAACCAAAAAAAATAACCGAAAAACAAAAACAAAAGAAAAGAGAAAAAGGCGAGCATGAAATGTGCCTCAATCTGCATTCCAACTTCATAGTTCTTTCTCTGGAGGTAGATAGCATTCTCCATCGTGAGTCCTTTGGAGTTGTGCCTGCACCTTGTGTTGCTGAGAAGAGCGAAGTCTGTCAGAGTTGGTCCTCACGGAATCCATATATCTGTGGTTGTGTACAGTGTTCTCCTGGCTCTGCTCCGCTCACTCAGCATTATGTCATGTAGGTTTTTCCAGTTGTTATCCATAACCATATCCATAACCAGTTGTTATGAAGTCCGTATCATCCCCATTTCTTATGGCACAATAGTATTCCATTACCTTCATATACTACGGCTTGTTCAGCCATTCCCCAATTGATGGGCATCTCTTTGATTTCTTTAAGCAGAAGGGAAGTTCTGAGGGACTTGGAGCATCACTTATTGCTGTTGGCTCAAGGCCCCACTAGTTGTGTGGCATCTTTTATTAGGTTCCTGTATCTAGGACCTCAGTTCCTTTTAACCACTAAACATCAATTAGTTTTTACAGAGTGATGTTAACTTCAAACAAAAATACGGGGCCATCTCCAGTCATCCTAATCTATATCTGGCCACTGGACCCAGATGGCTCCAGAGGAGAAAGTGAGGCTGGTGACTTTGCACACCCCTACCTCACTTAAATCCAATTCACTTGTGTGTCATGGCATCACCTTCTTGATGTCATGACTCTCTTCAAGAATGAAGGACAAACAACCAAAGTACAAACATTTCCCACCAATACCTCGGTTGCACATTTTGCCTTTGGGGAAGAATGGTCTCACTCCCGGCAGTTTCTACATGCCCTTGGTCCCACCAAATTCTAGTCTATATGGAGCATGCCTGCTATATGAGTCCTCATCTTGGCTACCAGTAGGCTGGGTCCTAAGGGTCATTCCTTGTTCAATGGGGATAAAGATGCTGAGCCAGCTGCAAAACATAGCATGGTTGGACTCCTAGAGGCTAATTTTCTTGACCTTTTAAAATTCACAAGGTTCAAAGCCTCCTTCACCTAAAATGGAAAAGAATAATCGATGAGGCAAAATCACAGAGGCCTCAAAGGGGAGGAGACCCAAGGTCATCTCTCAGTGGACATCATCAGTGAAAAAGTCAAAGCAAGAGAGAGCCAAAGAGGACAGCTGAGGTTTTAGTCACTGGTGCTTTTTGAAGGCACCTCCTGTCAAAAAGGCTTCTCCTGACCACATGGTTAGCAGACTGGAGCCAGTTACAGAATGTCTATTTATGTTCCAATGTCTCCCTCAGACACTTCCATTATGCATCATCACAACTGTCCCAGAAGCAGGCTCCCCAACCTCTCCCATGTGGGGAATTTATATCAGCTGAGCAATTTGATGCACTCTGTGCTGTTCCAGTCCCTCGTTACACTTATAAGTACAACTTTACATAGCACTTTAGAGTTTACAAAGTGCTTTCCTCATAATAACCATGTCAAGCAAATAATGCAAGCATCATTATCCTATTTTACAGGAGGAAAAGTAGACTTAAAGATTTTAAGTGCTTTATCCAGGGGTCACACAACTATTAAGTGTCATGGCTAGGAAACAAACTGAGATCTTTTGATTCCAAGACCAAGTTCTTATTCTTCTATATTATGCTGCCTTCTCTAAGACCCATTTTTCCCTCTTATTAGATAAGTAGCATTGGAAGATTTCCATTACCTCTTAGGACCTCAATTTCTTATCTTTAAAATGAAAGACTTGAAAACTATAGCTAGAATTAATGTAGTACTTTAAGGTTTTTTGTGGTTGTTCAGTCATTTCAGTCATATCTGACTGACTCCATTTGGGGCTTCCTTGGGAAAGATACTGGAGTGGTTTGCCATTTTCTTCTCCAGCTCATTTTACAGATGAGGAAACTGAGGCAAACAGGGTTAAATGACTTGCCCAGGGTCACACAGCTAGTAAGTGTCTGAAGCTGAGTTTGAACTCAGGCCTCCTTCTCTCTGTGCCCACCACTTCATCCACGGGGCCACCTAACTGCGTGCTTTAAAGTTTACAATGTACTTTATATATGTTATTTCATTTGATCTTCATAAAATTTCTGTGAGATAGATGCTATTATTTTCATCTCCATTTTTTCCAGATGAGGAAATCAAGACCCTAAGAAATAATGCTACATATTCAAGGTCTCATAGCTAGTAAGTCAGAGCAAGGGGTGGTACCCAGTTCTTTTAACTCTAAGGTGGCTGCTCTTTCCACTTCTTGGCTTATGTGATAAACAACAACAATTCTACATTCCTGGACTCTCTATTCTTTCTGTTTGAAAAGAAGTCAGTCCATTTAGATTTTTTGAAAATCTGTTCCATCCTGAATTATTCTTTATGATACTAATGATACTTCCCCATAGTGACACTCAAATCCCTCATAATTCCTCAACTACTTAATGATCCATCTGCTGCAACAAGAGTTTCCAAGTTGATTATTAAAAAAACCATTCTATCTAATTACTTATTTTGGATAGAAAGTATTTTCCTGATGCTTCAGAATGGCTTAGAAGTGACTGTGGGTTCTCAAAGGCTATTCTTGGGGAGGACAATCCTGGCCGGTCATACCAAGGTGAAAGAGCTTGAAGTCAAGGCCCAACAATGGATAGAGTCTAATCTCTGAGTACCAAGCTAGTTGAATTTGGAAAGGTCTCTCCACAGAAAATGATTTTAAAATGCTCGCCCAGAAATTTTTGGGGATTTTTTTGGTCACAGGAATTTTTGAACAAGTTAAGTACTCAGGGGTTGTGATCTGTGTCAGAGAAATAACTATACTGATGTACAGTTGAAAATAGGTTTAAGAGTATAAAATAAGAATAATTATAGCATTATCATATAAATAAAGTCAATCCTAAATCTCCAGCCAGTAGTCCTGCCCTTGGTTAAATAAAAATAATACTTTAGTGGGTGATTGTAATATGTATAGGAGGGAATGAGAAGACTGGTGCCACTTTCTTTCCATGGGCTATTCAGTTTTTCTCCTGTCCCATGTGGTATTAGTAATTAAGATGGGCTTTTATCACTTATTCAGTCAAGTGCCCTTGAAGAATTTGGCCTTTGTTTCCTTGATTAAATTAGGAGTCCTTGATGATCTCCTTGCCTCAAGGGAAAGCCTAGTTTACATGGTTTGAGTGACATGTTTGTGACATCAGAGGCTCTTAGACCACATGGGTTTAAGTCTCATTTTTGTGACGCTTTTAGGTCACATGGGTGAGTCGCATGTGTGACTCTCCTTTGAACCTGAAAAAGATATATAAACCCAGAGGTTTGCGTTCTCCCTTGAGGCTCTCACTCCTGGAGGAGTGTTGGCGTGGAACTCTGGGCAGCCGCTGTAAGAGCTTCCCGACTCACCCAGATGTTGATGGTTTCTTGGTAGCTATGAATTGTACTTGGTCCCTTTATAGTATATGTTTGTAATTTGTTTGTATTTGCTCTGAAGTTCAGGGTGCTGGCTTTTTCCCCTGAACTTAGTGAATGATATTTGTATTTTGGATTGAAATAAGATTGTTAAGCTCCTAACATTACTTTCCTTAGTAAAGTAGATCAAAAGATCCTGTGCTGGCAGCATTCTTGTTGTTGGGCTTGTGTTGTCTTTCATCCCCACAGCAGCTGCTAGCCAAATTATTGCAACACATGTTCATATATAAAAACTGTTTATTTGATTAAGTATCATCTATCTGTTCATTCGTTCATTCATCTAACATTGACATCAGACTATTAAAAATAGTCCCTTTATTGAAAGAATTTATAAACTAATGAGCAACCAAGACAAGAAAATAAAATATACAAAGAAAGCATGCAAATAAATATAAACTCACATAGCTATGAGGAAAATGGTACTAGTGGTAAATTCTAGAGTAGAGGTGGGGTAGAAGAAAGACTAGAGTCAAGCAAATTTATTCAGGGAACACAGAGAAATAGCAAAAACAGGCATTTGAAAATAGAAAGGTTTTGAAGTAGTTAAGTATAATTTTGGTTACAGATTGTGTCTGCTACTTAAGAACCTGCCTGAATGAGTGTGAATATGATCATCACCAGAGCATAGTAGTAGTGACTCCTAATATATAAAAATACTAAAAGCAATATGGTCCCATTCTGCTTGCACAGTGAGGGTGATGGAATTGTGGAAAAGGAGACAGATGAATAGCAGTTTTTACACCATCAACAATCATTAATTCTTGATGCTCTAAATGGGAGATCTTTTTTCCAAAGAAAAAATGAGGGGGTGGATTTAGATGATTCTAGCGTCCCTGTCACCATGAAATCCTGTGATCTTATGAATTGGTAGAGAACAGGAAGAACTGAACCATATCAGTCTTGACATTTATTCTGAATGAAGCCAGAAGGTATAAAAATATTGGAAGGAAAGCTCATACGTTCTCCTTGGAGAATTGAATAAAGACATTTTCAAACCTGGATTCATCTTGTACCAAAAAGCAACAAGAAACATCATTTCATGGGACATTGAAGCATCTCAATTTGTGCATAAGTATAAAGGAGCAGACTACAATCATGTTAACTGTATTTTATGTACCACAATCTGTTGCAGAAGGTAAAGACATAGAGAATTAAGACAATATATACCCTAATTCTTGGTTACTTCAAGTCAAAGGTGGCAAAGGGAGATGATGGCAAAAGTATTAGAAAATTTAGATTGAAACCAAGAAACAAAAGAAGCCAAAGTCTTGTGGACTTTTAGAAATCTCCCATTTATGTATGTATCTTGAATACTTTCATTAAGAAGAGTCAGAAAGTGCTAGATATAAAAAGCACCAAATGACATCAGAAAAATATTAGTTGTCTATATGGTAACCTACAGGAAATGACTAGTTGGTTAAAGCAGCAGGAGCAATTCCAGAATTAGCTCTCTGTGTGAAATTCAGCGTATATGCAGTCGGTACTTGTTAGAACAAAGGTCAAGATCAATACTAAATTAGAAAGGAGAAAAATGGGAAGACTGCATGCAATTACCACGTCTCTAATCCAACCTATTTAATAGTTGATTCTGGAGGAAAAAGGATGGGAGGTGGTGGAGGAAATGAATAAAAATAAAGAAAATTAATTTAATTATCTGAATTTTTTTTCTTTTAGATGATTTTAACTGATATAAAACAGTTGCCACAATTAAGTGTCCAAAGACTCAGAAACAATAAGTAAAACTTGAACTTGTCCAATGAAGAGACACCGCAGCCAAGAGCAATGCCAGCTCAAAGTATGAGCTCATTTATAAAGCATTAGAAAGGACCAAACTAGTTGAGTTTGGAGAGGCTCATCAGCAGAAACTAATTAAAAATTGAAGAGTATAAGCAGTTTTATCTTACAAAACAGGGAAAAGCAGTGTAAGGGAAATGACATTGTAAAAAGCTTGGTGTGAGATTCATCTAAGTCAGATCAAGCAAATTTATAGATAAAATTGAAAGATGGACAACGAAATGTAGATGAAATGAAATGTCAGTTTCTGTATCAGTCAATTCTTGATCCTAGATGACAGTGGAACTACAAAAATTGTGTGCTACAACCTCTGTTCCTGATGGTCTCTACGAGGAAGTGGAAATAGTGGTTAAAAAAAAAAGAAAAAATGAAATCCAGAAAAGTAGCTGGGCCTAGCTAGCTACATACAAAAGGAATTCTGTACAATGCTAAATAGGTTGATTTTCCAAATATTTCCATAAAAGCAAAGATTCCTCCTCCAATGTAGAGATGTTTTACCCTAAAAAGCTGGACACAGGTTTTTAAAAAGTGAATAAAGAATGCATATTGTCCAAATTTTAGTTTAAAGGTAGATAGGCAACCCATGGAGTTATTCCATCACTTCACAAACCTGAGACAGACACTGCAAATGGGCAATTACCTAGGCCTAAAATTGGATATCCTATAATAGATTGGTTCCAAAGGTTGGGTAGCATTGCATTTGGGAAATTATATGCCACTTTTCAGAACTATTAAGCTTTCAACTGCCACAAAAGTTCATTTCTTATAACACCAATATTATCTCAGTGACACAATGTAGACACAAGTCATGGAAAATGATTATGTCGGGGGAATTAAAATTTCAGTGGAGCCAAAGAGGAATAGAAAGAAGCATAGTGGACATAAATAGTTGGTAGGCTATTGCCAAAAATAGTTTCTATGTGCAAAGTGGTATAAAAATTATGTCAAACACATATATGGCTAAAAGTGTAGGTGAAGAGTTAGTCATGTAGAAAAATGAGGGATGATGGAGGCAAAACAAGACTACAGCAATATCCACAAAATAATCCAAGATCCAAAGGAAAGCCTTCAATACATTGGGTAGATCTTCAAGAAATCTTTAGGAAAGGTCATGGATAAGAATCACAAAGGATAAGAATGTATTTTATATTCACTACTGTGGAGAGCACCCATTTTATTTAGATTTTGGATCCAGAGAAGTATTTAAATACATGTGAAGTTTTAAAGTTTACGGAGTAGTTTCCCAACTGATATCTATGTAGGGAGCAGTTATTTTGCATAACAGACTTGATTCGGAAAGATAAAAAATGAGGATGGAGTGTATTTCCAACATAGGAGATGGCCTGAAACAATGTATGTGTCAAGAAACAAAAAAATCTTTTCAGCATGTGGCTAGTCATTATCACTCAATAAGCATTTATTATGCCTCTAGTATGTACCAGGCAGGTCAGCTAGGTGGCACAGTGGAGACAGTGCCAGGCCTGGAGTCAGGGAGACACATGTTCAAATCCAGCCTCAGACACTTTTTAGCTGTATGACCCTGGGCAAGTCACTTTACCCTGTTTGCCTCAGTTTTTTCTCATCTGTCAAGTGAACTGGAGAAGGAAATTACAAACCATTCCAGTATCCTTGCCAAGAAAACCCCACACTAGGGAGCAGCTAGGTGGCGCAGTGAGTAGAACACCAGCCCTGAAGTCAGAAGGACCTGAGTTCAAATCTCTCCTCAGACACTTGACACATTAGCTATGTGACCTTGGGCAAGTCACTTGACCCCAATTGCCCTGCCCCCCTCCAAAAAAATTTATAAATATGATAAGTTGGACATGACTAAAACAACTGAACAACAAATGTTCCAGTCAGGGGGGACACAAAGGCCATAAATGAAATAATTCTAACTCTCTAAGCTATTAAAGCTTGAAACCTCATTAACACTTTTGTGATATTTTGTATAGAGGGAGACAACGCATAGTTTATTGTGGTCAAAATTTAAAATGGGTAAAGGGGAATAATGTGAAATACAATTGTAAGGTTGGAGCTGGGTGATTTAGGGCCTGAAATATTAGGCTAAGGAGTTTGTATTTTATCCTTGAGGCAAAGGAGAACCAATGAGTGATGTGGTTAGACCATGCATTAGGAAAATTATTTTGGCACCTATGTGAAATATGAATAGGAGAGTAGTGATGCTCAAGTCAGGGATGCATGTTTGGGAGCTAATACAAAAGTCTAGATGAGAGAAGATAATAGTTTGAACTAGGGAGAACACATGAGTGAGTGTTCAAAATGTGAGAGATGTTGGGAAGGTAGAGTTTGTAAGACCTGGAAATTGATTTTATTTTTTTTTGCGGGGGCGGGAAAGCATGTATGGCTCTAAAATTGCACACCTAGGCAACTGTAAAGATGATATTGCACCCAAATGAAATAAAAAAATTGGAGGAAGGGGTACATTTAGCAAGAAGATGATGAGTTTAACTTTTAACAACTTGATTTGAGATGTCACTGAGATATCCAGGTGATGTGCAATAAATATTTGGTAGAGGGGGACTGGAATTCAGAGGGAAAATTAGGATTGGGAATATAGATTTGGGAGTCATCTATATAGAGTGTGTTCGGTGAATCCATGGTGCATTGCTGATTACTGCAAAAGTAGACAAATAAGACAAAGATCAGATTTTTTTGACAATGTCTTTAAAGAGAAGGATTTTTTCTTCCTGTTAGAAATGCTATCTTCACATTTTTTTCCATTTCTTGACCCCAAATAAACATCACATGCATGGGAAACATAAAGGCCTGGGCAGCTTAATAACTGCAGCTCTTAAAATTACCAAACTACCAGCTGTGCCATTTATAAGGCAGCGTCAATGAGGCTCCTTTTCATTACCCTCCTCTCCCTACATCACAAGAAAAAGAGAATTTTAAGTAGCTAAAAATTGATCTTGCCATGGATTTTACTCTGAGCTCTGAGCAGTGAAAGAATTATAGTATTAGCAACATCTACACTATTGCAAAATGTCCAGTGAGAACTCTGACCTGCCAAATAATGCTTCATGCACTCACCTGTGTGTATGAGGACCATTTCAGTGAAAATTACAGATTGCCTTCATGTAAAAAAAAAATGTTTTTGAAAGATATCCACAGCCATTGTTTTTTAACTGTATTTAACTGTATTAGAAATGTGGTTTCTCACTCACTTAAACTACTTGTTTTCACTTTTCCTTTGTGAAAAAAATGCATGTTTCTACTCATATAAACTGTGTTCTTTCTCTATTAAAAACAAGGACAATTGCTATACTGTTGGCACAGTATTCTTTTGAAATGACCTAGGAGGCAGGCTTTAGTGACAGATGCTGAAAGATTTTCAAAGAATGTAACATTTTGCATTGGCTTCAAGAACCTTACATTTAAAATATTATTCAGGATACCTGGGTAGGTAAATTAAAGCAATAGTACGGTAGCCAAAATAGAAGCATTAACTTGCTCAAAGTTTCTTGAGTATCCTTTGAAATATAATGAATTAAAGAGAGTTCAGTGTAAGGTGGGAGGCAGTACAGTGCTATGCCAAGAGCCCCTTTCAATTGGAATGAGACAGCATCTTGGCTCTGCTTCTTAATATCTGTATGACTTGGATAAGTATTTTAACTTCTACAGGTGACATTTAAGTTCCTTTCCAACTCTATGATCTATAGTTAAGACTTTACCAAAATAATTCAAGGAATACTCAGCTACTCCCTTATATCTCTTCTGCCCTTTGTGGTTAAACTGCTTGAGAAGGCATTCTACAATACATGCCTCCAATTCCTCTTCTCCCACTCTCTTCTTAGACCCCTGCAGTAATCCACCTTCTGACATCATCATTTATTTAGCCAAAACTGCTCTCCATCAAGTTACTGGTAATCTTTTGATTGCCAAATCTTTTCCTTTTAATTTTTTTAAAAATTTTTTATTGATTCCCTTTTTGTTTTTATTTTTTTAACATTTTACTTAAAGTTTTGAGTTCCAGATTCTATCCCTTCCTCCCCTGCCCTCCCCTCTGTAGGCAGACATGGATTATATGTATGCGATTATGCAAAACATTTCTATATTAGTCATTTTGTACAAGAAGACTCAAATAAAAGGGGAAAAAAAGAAAGTAGAAAAATAGCAGTCTTCAGTCTGTATTGAAATAATATAATTTCTTTCTCTAGAGGTGGATGGTATGCTTCATCATTAGTCCTTTGGGATTGTCTTG
The DNA here is from genome assembly GCF_011100635.1 of Trichosurus vulpecula. Classification (NCBI taxonomy): domain Eukaryota; kingdom Metazoa; phylum Chordata; class Mammalia; order Diprotodontia; family Phalangeridae; genus Trichosurus; species Trichosurus vulpecula. The sequence continues at coordinate 258,188,599 of NC_050573.1, forward strand.
GATCATCGTGTTGCTTAGAGTAGTTGTCATGCACGGTTCTTCATTGAACAATATTGCTGTTACTATGTATGTCCTCCTGGTTCTATTCAATTCACTATGCATCAGTTCATGTAAGTCTTTCCAGGTTTTTATGAAATCATTCTGCTTTGTCATTTCTTATAGCGCAATAATATTCCATTGCAATCATATACCAAGCCATGTTTTGCCATTCCCCAATTGATGGGCATCCCTTCGATAGCTAATTCTTAGCCATCACAAAAAGAATTGCTATAAATATTTTTGTACAATAGGTCCTTTTCCCTTTTTTTGGACGTCTTTGGGATATAGACCTAACAGTGGTATTTATGAATCTAAGGGTATGCACAGCTTTAAAGCCCTTTAGGCATAGTTCCTGAATGGTTGGATCAATTCACAACTCCACCAGCAATGCATTAGTGTCCCAGTTTCCCCACATGCCCTCCAATATCCAACATTTCAATGGCTTTTTCTTAGTCTTTCTCCTCAACTTCTCTGCAGCCTTTGACACTGTCAATCACTTTTTCTTTCTAATAGTTTCCTTTCTCTAGGTTTCTGGGACACCATTTTCCCCTGGTTCTCCTTTTACCTATCTGATCTATCATCAGTCTCCTTTGCTGGGTCTTCATCCAGGTCATTCCACTAACCCAGAGTCTCTGTTTGGGGCCCTCTTCTCTTCTCCTTCTATATGACTTCATTTGGTGATCAGTTGCCATGGATTCAATTATAATATCTATGCTGATGATTCTCAGATCTATTTGTCACTCTTAACCTCTCTACTGACCTCCAGTCTCACATCTCTCTCTATTAGACATCTCAAATCGAATATCCTGTAGACATATTAAAGTCAATATGTCCAAAATGGAAATCATCTATCCTCTTAATCAATAAACATTTATTAGGCACCTACTATGTCCCCAGTACTGTGCTAAGCCCTGTTCCAAACTTCCCTATTGGAGGGCACCACTACCTTCTCGATTCTCTAGGCTCACAACCTAGGAGTCATCCTCAGGTCCTCGCTATCTCTTATTTCCCATGTTCAATCTGTTGCTAAGGCCTGCCAATTTCCCCATTGCAACATTTCTAAAATAAGTCCTCTTAACTCCTACTATCACCTCCACAGTTCAGGCCCTCATTGCCTGATACCTACACTATTGCAATGCTGGTTGGTTTCCTTACCACAAGTCTCTCCTCCATTGCCATCCATCCTCCATTCAGTTAACAAAGTAGTTTTCCTAAAGTCCAGGTTCAACCTTATCACTTCCCTACTCAATAAATTCCAATGTCTTCCTATCATCTCTAGGATCAATACAAACAAAAAAGTTTGGTGTTCAAAGCCCTTCATAACCTAGTCCCTCCTGGCCTTTCCAGTCTTTGTTTATCTTATACTTACTTTCCTCTATCCTTTCCCAGCCTTCCTCTCCCTACCTACTCTTTGATTCAGTGACAGTGGCCTCTTTACTTTTCCATGAATAAAACTCTCCATGTCTCAGGTCTTGGGTGTTTTCTTTCACTGTCTTCCATGCTTGGAATGCTTTCTCTTCTCCTCCCTGCCCCCTGGCTTCCCTGGCTTCCTTCAAGTCTCAGTTAAAATTCTACCTGCTATAAGAAACCTTCTTGAGTGCCTCTTAATTTTAGTGCCATCCCTCTTTAAATTATTTCCAATTTATTCTGTATGTAGCTTGTTTGGACATATTCATTTGTTTGTTGTCTCCTGCATTGGATTATGAGCTCCTCAAGGGCAGAGACTGTCTTTTACCTTTTTTTATATTTCTTGGTACTTAACAGTTCCTGGAACATAGTAGGTGCTTAATAATTGCTCACTGACTTAAGAAATTAGTGATTTCATCAGTGTGGATAATTCACAAATACGATTCACAACCCACTCCATACTTCAGATCCTGATTCTCATGTGTTGCTGCAGAGGAAGAAAGAATTATCATATGGTGATGCTTTCCCTTAGGTAGACTTGTCCTTGGGAAATGACACATTGACCATTACTGCTTCTGTTGTGAAAGTCTTTTCAGCTTGTTGGGCTCTGCCAGAGATCCTGCTTCACAGGCATAGACAAAGAGAATCCAGGTTGTTTCTTCTCAGCAATGTTCCATCAAAATAAAAATTTAGTTGAAGAAAGGGTATCATGTGAATATAATTAAATCAGCATGAGGATCTCTCAATTGGGTATCTTTTTTCTATCAATGAATATTAATATCCATTGATATGCACATTGATATGTCACCTGTAGCACTGAAAGGATGAGTGACTTGTCCAAAATCACACAGCTAATGTATGTCAGATGCAGGACTTGAATTCATGTCTTCCCAAATCTTAGGTCAGTTCTCCTTCTACCATACCTCTATCTGCTACATGCTGATTTTCACCACTCATTGGAAGTAACTATTGTGGCAGCTTGTGTAGCATTAAAAACAAAAAAAAAACTTACTTGCTGAAGGAGCTGACAGAGAAGGAGGCTTGACATTTTAATATTTAAAGGTTTTTATTTTTCCCCTTCAGTTCACAAAAATTGATCAAGCTGTCTACTCTCTATAAGGTTCTGGCATACAAAGACAAAAACAAAATATACGTAGTCTACAAGAAGCTTACATTCCACTGGGAAGACTCAATATGTATACCAGTAAGTATTGTATGAGGAAAATTGAAGAGGGAGAAAGCACAGGGACCATCAGGCAAGGACGTATCATGGAGGAATTAATATATGTGGGTAGAAACTTGAAGGAAGGTAAAGGTTGTGGAAGGCAGAGATGAAAAGGAAATGCATTCCAGGCATGGGGAATAACTTGTGAAAATTCATGGAGGGAAGGGATGAAGTGTCAAGTCCAGGTAATAACCAGTAGTTTAGTTTGACTAGATTGTAGAGTCAGTGAATGGTAATAGCATGGAGAGTGTGGGGAGGGGGACTGGAAGAGTGATTGACAACCAAGTTGTGGGCAGAAGGGAGCTTAAATGCTAAATACCAGGCTAAGAAGTTTAGATTTTATAATGCAGTCAATGGGGAGTCACAAAAGTCTTTTGAACAGAGAAATTACATGTTTAGACCTATACTTTAGTAAAAACTATTTTGTCTGCTTTGTGGAAGTGGGGGAAGGATTGGAAAGGGGAGAGACTGGAAGCAGAGAGAGCAAAGAGGAGATTGCTACAATAGTCCAAGTGAGAGATGATGAAAGACGGATCTAGAATTATGGTCATGTGAGTAAAGAGAAGAGAATGATATGAGTGAGAGAGGTAATGGTAGAGTCAACCTGTTTGGCAACTGATTGGATATGAAGGATGAAGAACAGGAAAGTGTTAAAGTTAATGCTGAGATTATGAACTGAAGTAACTGGTAGAGATCTTGACCTTTGCAAGAAATTCTGCCTCTTTTATGATGATAAAAGTAAAGGAAGAGAGTTTGAGTGAAGAAGTAGGACTGTTTTGGTGTGTGGAGTAAGGGAGAAGAAAGAACTCATAACAAAAGGACCCTATTTTCTCAGTAAAATAGGTAGCAGTGTAGTATGCTGAGAGGCAAGTATAAAAATACCAGAGTTCCAAGGGAGAAGAAGAGATCTGGAACAGCCACCAAGGATAATAAAATAGTAAATCAAGGAAAAATAAAAATTGTACAATGCAGTATTGAAGGCCCAGCTGAGATTACAAAACAAGAATGTGTAGTGGTCCCAGTTATCATGGCATCACAACTTCCTCTAGCAGCATTCAACAACTCAGTGTTATGCGCAGAAATGACAGATGATGGGAGGGATATGAGGTGGAGAAATGGCAGAATGTGTATGACAGTAGGATAAGAGGGCAAGGAAGTCAACAGTGAAGGTCAGAACAATGAGAGAAAAAAATTAGTACCAGAGAAAATGTGAGAGACCAGGAGAATGACAGAATAGAAGTAGGGTATTTGATGAAGGCTAAGAATAAACTTAGGAGGAGTGAGGCAGAAGGAAAAATGGAAAAATAGAGAGAGATGAAAGGGACAGGAGATTATTTAATCACTAGGTAGCTAAGTCATGCAGTGGATAGAGTGCTAGGCCTAGACTCTAGTATACCTCAATTGTATTCCAGCCTCAGACACTGACTGGCTGTGTGACCTTGGGCAAGTCACTTAATCTCATTTTCTTCAACTGTGAAGATCGAATGATTTACAGGTATTTATAAAGTGCCTATCAGAGTTCCTTTCACATGGTAGGTGCTACATAAAGACTAACTATTTTTAGTGTTGTTATGGTTATCAGAGAGGGAATTTCAAATTTATTGGAATTTGCACAGGAGATTGGGAGATCTAAGTAAGGTATGACCATCCCTTTGGGTAACTGCAGTAGATTAAAGCTATAGGTTATGGGAATTGCAGATATTAATGAACAGAAAGGTCCAAGTTTGTAAGAGAATATCAACAGTGAAACTTATATTGAAGTCAACAATTATAAGGAAAAGAACTGGAGGAGAAAAATGGCTCTATAACCAAGTATCAATTTTTAATTCTATCCCAACAAGGTGGGGGTAGAAATAACACTGCATTAGAAAACCAAGTTGTAGTCTCAGCTTCCCCTCTTATTAGCTGTATATGAGTTTAGATAAGTCATTTCAATGTTTCCAACCTCCATGTTCTCATTTAAAATACAAGAATCATAATTTTTCTTACCTCACCATGCTGAAGTGAGAACCAAATGAATTTGAAATCAGAAATATGACATAGAAAAATGTAATATATGGCAGTCTATATGTGTTTGTATTTAGTTCATTGATCTAGAACTGGAAAGGACTTTAGAGGTCAACAAACAAATCCAACTACCCTAAGGCTAACTATATTCATAAATCTGTGAGTAAGGGAACATTGCTTAATTCTTCAGTAATTGCCTCATTGACAGCTCCTGACATAATTTCCTTTTCATCAGCTGATATCTGCCCTCCTGCTGATCTGTTTTTAAATATTAGTGTATGGTTTTTGCAGTTTTGTAAAAATGCTTTGTTCATCATCCCATTAATTCTCACAACTATCCTATCAGGTAGATGGCTGTTATCACCATTTTCCCTAAGTAGAAACTGAAAGGCACAAGTTCCATGATAGCGGCTGATATTCATGTGGTGCTTTGAAACTTACAAAGTGTTTACATCACAATAATCTGGGAGGTAGGTAGCGAAAATAATATACCAATTTAACAAATGAGGAAACTGAGACTCAAAAGGATTCAATGACTGGTGAAGAGTCACACAGCTGGGAAGTAGTAGAACTGGTTCTGGGATTTCTAAGTCTGTTTTTCCTCAATCATACTTGCATTGTTGTTTAGTCATTTTCAGTCGTGTCTAACTCTCCATGACCCCAATTTGGGGTTCTCTTGCCAAAGATACTGGAGTGGTTTGCCATTTCCTTCTCCAGCTCATTTTACAGATGAGGAAACTGAGACAAACAGGGTTAAATGACTTGCCCAGGGTCACTTAGCTAGTGAGCCTCTGAGGAAGAATTTGAACTTGGATCCTGTTGACTCTAGGGCTGGTGCTCTATCAACTATGTCACCTAGTAGTGATTCCCAATTTGCAAGTGATCCAAAAGTGTATTTATACGCTGAGTTGTCACTTTGTCATCATATATCAACTCAGTCCATGAATATTAATAGTACAATATACTAAGCTCTTACATTGTCACCATATATTTTCTAAATCAGTGAGTACTGCTCCTGTCATGTCTGGGTCCACAAAATATTTTGTCCTTCAAAGGAAGGGGACCACAGTATTTTACCGTGCTATATTGTGACATGTGCAAGGCCATGGAAGAATTAGAAGAATTAGGAGGAAAACAAACATACAAACTTAAAAGTGTTTCTTCTGATCCCACATTCCCTCAACACTGCTCCTTAGGAGGAGGGGTAATAAAGGGTAGAGTGCGTTAGTTAATGTAACCTTCCCCAGATTTACACTTAAATGATTCAGAATTTCATTAAAGCAAATTTAGCCCCAGGTTAACCAGAAAGTTCAATTAAGCAGGTGACCTTGTTTCACATACAGTCCAGGTTTTAGTGTTTTGTTTTATAAATTACTTTTATACGATAAAGCTGATGAGCAATCTAGGTACATTGTAAGCAAACATCCCCAAAGTTCTGCAATGTGTCCTCAGGAATCTGATTCTACATTTTTAAAAAAAATCATTCCAAATATTATATTGTTACTGGGAATTACTTATCTCTATGAAGGCTGCCCTGCTCTACAAAAAAGAGCTAAGCGACACAATTCCAGAGGAGGAAAATGGCAGAGGGGGTGGGGGATGGGCAGGACAGTAAGTCAGAGTAGTACTGATTACATGTAAATTACATAACATAGAAAATTTTTTTCTCTTCCACCTTAATACTTGTTCCTTACTTTTTAATGTTCAGAGTCATACTGGCCCTTTCCTTTCCCTCTCTGCTTCTCCTAACATAAATGTAAGCAAAGGCTTTTTAGTTTCCCTAAGAGTTCGATGAAAGTCATATCAGTACTTGGGGGAGGGAAAGAGTTTTACCTGCACACTGACTTATGACCAGTATAAATAAAAGTACACAGGCTAAAGATAGGGTAGATGAAGAAATAGATAGATATAAAGATAGATGATAAGTAGATAGATGAAAGATTAATAATAGATGATAGATAAATAGATAGTTAATAGAGATATATGATAAATAAATAATAGAGAGATTACTTGTGGACATCTATGTGTAATTCTCCATAGTTCTTGAATACTGCAAGATTATGTGATTTCCCAAGGGTCATGCAGCCAATGCATCAGAGGCATATCTTCATGACTTCCTGTCTCACTGTCTGTCTAATATGACAAGCTGCCTTTCACAATCTGTCTTTGGAGGTTATTGAAACCTTGATTCAGTAAGATTCTCAATTCTCTCCAGTTGGTTTGATTGATAATCATGAAGACAACAGCAACCCCTCCCCTTTGGTTCCTTCAAAGGCCTTATCAAGCAGCAGTTTGGCCTCGAGGTTTAATGACTGTAAGAACTCCTCTGCCTGCTGGGTCCTGATCAAGAGCTGCTTTATTTGCCAAAGTTTATCAAAATCCCAAATGAATGAATTTATCTTTTTAAACCATAACCTTTTTTTCAAATGGCTTAAAGTTAATCAGCTTTTTCTCTGATCATAAACATCACCTTACAGTATGACCTTTTACAATTAATGTCACCTATTTGTAAAAATGAGAGGATTGGACAAGACAGTCTTTAAAATGCCTGCCTACTCTAAGTTCTTGTGCTGCTATGATAGAGTTCATTGCTGAGGAAGAAATGGGGCATAATTCTGCTTTAATACCATGGAAACGAAAATTTGTTATTGCATGCAACAATTACAACACGTTAACTTATATAATCATTTCTTTTATTCCAGGAAATAGGGGCACTTTCCCAGCCTTGGTTCAGATGGGGCTAGCTAGCTAGCTAGGAGAGAGTAGGAAAAAATGCTAATGTAAGAATGGTTTATTTGATTGATCAGGATGGGTACCATATACGCCCATAAAGTCAGAAGTCAGCTTCTTGACCAGCCTTCGTGTTTCCTATGGTAACGTATAATATTCAGGACTCGGCATTCTCAAGGAGATCTGATTGGACACTTGCCCCAGACACTTACGTAATCCTTCTCAAATCACTTAACTTGTGTCTGTCTCAGTTTTCTCATCTGTAAAATGGGAGAAATAATAGCATCCACATCCCAGGGTCCTTTTTTCTTTTCTTTTATTGATGTGTTTTGATTTTACATTACAAACACTTACAGAGTACCTCCACCCTATAAGAAGTCTCTTGTAAAAATAAGATGTTTAAATAAAACTAATATTGCAGCGAACTCATTTGAAGATGCACGCAACATTCCACATCCATAGCACCCCTCTCTCACCTGCACTTCACTATTTTGTAATCTCTTTTTTAATCTAAAAAATAGACCTGACCTCTCTATTTTAACCTATTTTTCTCCCTCTCATCTCTTGACTCATTGAGAAAAAACAAGAAAAACATATTCCTTGTAACAAATATGCATAGACAGGCAAAATAAATTCTCTTAATAGATATATACATACACACGTGCATATATATATATGTATATATATATACACACACACATACAGATACATATAGATACATATTTGTGTAGGTACACACATAAATACACATATGCGTATATATAATGCATGTATATAATCACATGTTTACATACACATATATATTTTTTTCTATACCATAAATACAAATCTTCCCAGATTTGCCTGAACCCATCCCCTTGACCATTTCTTACAGCACAATTGTGTCCTGTCACTTTCATATGCTATAACTTATTCAGCCATTCTATAATTGATGGACAGTCCCTTCATTTCCAGGTTTTTGCCACCAAGAAATAGAAACAGTTGCTGTAAATATCTTTGTCTTCTTTTTTAGGTCTCTTTTTGGTAAAGGCCTAGCAGTGGTAAGTAGGTCAAAGGGCACAAACTATTTAGTAACTTTTTTCTGCATCATTCCAAATTGCTTCCTAGAGGGGTTGTACCCATTCACAGGCCCACCAACACTGTGCTGATATTCCCCACTTTCCCACAGCCCTCCCCGTACTGTTGTGAGAATCAAATGATATATTTGTAATGTTTTGCAAACTATGATCGCTATATAAGTAGTAATAATTATTATTTTTTTATTATGACAGGGCCAATCAATTACATATATTACCATGTCTGAATAAACATTTAGGATGCCCTGGGCAGGGTTGGATGTACCAGTCATTTCCAGTTGCTTGGCTGTCCCCTCTGCTTTTACAAGAGGGTCTTTAGCTATTCTTCTGTTCATCCAAACCATGTAATAATCAATGTCAAATCATCAGAAAGAATACATATGCCATCTGAGTATCCATGTGATTTTAGAGTGACAGGGAGGAAAAATATCTGTTGTACTCATACCTCAAGCTATCCAGTTAAACTAGCAGGTGCCTAGCCTGCTTAAGAGATCTCATTTGGGAATCTGTCTGAATTTGAATAAAGTAACAAAATTATCTCTATTGTTAAGATGCTAACATATTTGATTGTTTCTTCACTTTTATTGGCTTCTTTAAAGTCACTACTAAATAAAATCTATACCCCAATCATTTCAATAATTCCATGTCCAATATAGCAGGTTCAGCTTGTATGCTAATTTTCATCTTTATTCTAAAATATTCAGCCTTCTATGTTCTTGAGTAACTTTTTAGGATGCACTAACGGTTGATCTCATTTCCTTTTTTAATGTCACCTTCACACACCCAATCACAGATTTCTGCCATCTTTCAAAAACAAAATTTTCTACTTGCTCTCCGGAGGTGGTCGAGACCTTCTTTAATCTTTATTTTTCACTGCCAGCACTCACGCCATCTTTCATCTTCTGTTCGATGTTCTGCTTTCTTGGCCTACTTGTCTGTGTCCTATAGAGTACCTCCTCGTTCAGTGCTGTGAAGTCAATATTAATGGCACACTTCACTTAATCGACGCTTTTCTTTTCTGTGAAATACAGGGCTAGTTACTGGTGTGAGAAGAAATTTCAATATGTCTTTAAATGTCACTTACAGCTTGTTTCTATTATGCTTGAAATCTACATTTTTACACTTTTAAGAATTTTAAAACCACACAAGGATTTTATTAAAACCCAATGTGTATGTACGTAAACTATTAAAATTTAAAACTACGCTAAGACTTTTGGAGCACTCTAAACGTGTCTGTTTTTCAAGTGACTGAAAAAACTGCCCTTGTCAAATTTTATTATGTATCTATTTCTTTTCAGAATCTTCTGTTAGTGTTGATACCTTGAGAATACTGATTTTTTTCACTGCCTATCCTTTATCACCTGCTTGTTTTTCTCCACTGAAATTCAGGCTCATTCTGTACTTTCTCTGTTATTCAATTTATTTTCTCTCAAATAGCTAGAAAAACACCTTGTATTTGAATAGTGCTTAAATGTATTTTATTTCCTTTAATAAATATAGAATATAAGCTCACTGAAGTCAGGGAACAACCTCCCTGTTGCCTCGGCACTCCCAGCACACAGTGTGGTATCTTGCGTATGGTAAGCGCTGGATTGAATGGGATTTTAGCTTCACCATAACTGCATTATTTATGATAGGTTTTATCATCTTCATTTTAGAGCCACCACTTTGATAGATAAAAAAATGCATTAATTGATTTGCCCAATGTCACACAAGTAGTTACAATACTGGGATTCAGAACAAGCAATCCTGTCTTCCAGCTCAGAGCGCTCTATGAGACTAGTTCATCGAGACAGGGACAAGAGTTAGAATCATGATTCCATCAGTATAGATGGAGAGACTCCCCATACAGGGGTGGGGAACCTGTGGCCTCGGGGCCTCATGTGGCCCTCTAGGTCCTCGAGTACAGCCCTTTGACTGAATCCAAACTTCACAGAACAAATCCCCTTAATAAAAAGATTTGTTCTATAAAACTTGGACTGAGTCAAAAGGCTGCACTCAAGGACCTAGAAGGCCACGTGTAGCCTCAAGGCTGCAGGTTCCGCACCCCTGTGGTCCATACCAACAGAAATTATCATCTTTTCTGCAATGTATACTCTAAGTTACCTGGAATAGAGGTATCAAACATATAGCAAATGGGCTATATGAGGCCCACAACATGCCCCAGTGAGGCCAGAACCAGATTAAAATGTAATTGGGATTTTTTAAAAAAACAAATAAAAATACAACAAAATACAGATAATATTAATATGTGATTGGTTTTCTAAGGCAATATGCAGCTTGAAGGGATCCTTTGTTATGATTTAGTGGCCCCAATCCTATTTGAGTTTGACACCACCGGCCTAGAGTTCTCAGAGGTTAAGTGACTTCCCCAAGGTCACACAGCCTGAAAATATATGTCAGCAGTGAAATTTGAAGCACGGCTTGCAGTCCTGTTCTCCACACTGCTTATTGAGAAAAAGAAGACTTTTCTATCCTATCTTCATGCTATATAAAACATACCAGAAAATGCTAAAATGAATAATTAGAGAAGAATTTGTGAAAATAATTGAATAAATGCTATTTGTTCAACAATCATTTATTAAATGCCTGGGATATACAAATCCCTGTGCCAGGTACTAGGGGAAATATGACGGCAATTAAGACAGTCCCTGATGGAGCTAACAATACATCAGGGGAGATATAAGATATAAATACGTTAAAACAATACAGTAATGATGCAAAACAGAATATAGCAAAACAAGCTCATAAAAGTAAAAAAAAAGCCACAGTATAGGAAATCTAAAGAATGGAAAGTCAACATGCTGTTAATCCTGTCATTAATTTTGATTCACCTGCTAACTTTCAACATACTGTAATTTGACACAGATTTCTTTGAGAACAACTCATAATCACCTAAGAGTCTGGGGAAATAGCATAGTTTAACCCAATCAGGTGCTGTACTTTATTTTTAATTTTTTTTTTCCCATGGCTTATTGTAATCTACATTGATGAAGCTTCTCCAGTGTAAGAAGTCCTACTGATAATGAATCTATGTTTATGCTAAAAGAAAGAACAAAGTATAGTTTTTGTGGAGGAGAGATTCTCACTGTCTTCAATACATGAATCTCTTTGGTGGTGAAATAGAAGGAATGGTGTTTTATGATAATAATTTTATGATATCAATTCAAAGATAGAAGAGTATTTCAAAAAGTCCATTTTTCATTTCTAAAGTGTCCAAAAAGAAATTGAGGATGAAAATGGAAACTGTCATTGGGGTGCCTAAGACTATAATAATTGCCATACAGAAGAATGATCATTCTCTGAAGATGCATTTGTTTCCATTTTCACATGCACAATGCAGAATATGATTAAAATATGATTTTTTAGTACTAAATTACGAAGGAACATGTTTCCTCTTAGTGATACATGTAATTCTTCAACATAGTGCTTCCATCTAATTGGGTTGTAGCTTTCACAATTATGCTAAAATCAGAACTAGCAATAGCAATTAGTTTTTGATGGTTTGGGGCGGGGGTGGGGCAGATTTGTGATTTTGTCCATGTATGGACCTCCCCAGGGTGGAATTTGGGGAACTTTGATGTAGACAAGCAATTGGTCTATAATTTTGAGTCTTAGAGAGTTACCTAGGGCACTGCAAGGTTAAACGATTTGCCCATTCAGACAAGACTTCTTGACTCAAAGCCCAGCCTTCTATCCACTAAACAATGCCGCCTCTCATTATTTTTCAGCTTATAATAATTATTTTTCCACATGTGTGCCAAATAAACCTTTCTTCTTTCTCATCATGCCCACCCGAGAGCAAATATTGAAATCCCTGGAGACTAACCTTATTGGTTAGAGAGGAATGGTTATAAATAGGTAGTTATACTGAGAAAGTAATTTAAGATTCTTATGTGACAGTCATCTTTTTGCAGGTTAATAATTATATTTTTAGGGATAAATTTTGGTTTTGGAACAACCTGATTATTTTTCTTCTTTTCAATTTCTTAGAGAAATTGGAGACTAGAGAGATGGGTAACATGTTTTAGTATTATTTCTGAAATCAGTTAACTCTTCGAATAGTAGACACAAGCTTCGCTTCAAGGGAAAAAAAATTTGATTGTATTAACTTAAATATCAATACATTTTAATTCTCACTTTTTTTTTCTTTCCACTCACTAAATTGACAACTCTATTTTTGTTCAAGGGTGTTCCTTCCTTAGCAACAGATCTTTCCCACCTACCACAGTTTGCAATGAAATCATGATGATAAATTCATGGCGGTTTCAGGGGCAGCTATCATGAAGGCAGTGTTACCATAGTGGGTAGAAAACTGATCTTGGAGCCAGGAGGGCCCGAGTTCAAGGCCCAGCTCTGAGACAGACTGGATATGTGATCCTGGGGCAAGTCGCAACTTCTGAGGATTGCAGAAAAAGGGCCAACTTGAATTGGAAGGAATTTCCTCAACTAGATGTACCTTATATTGGTGAAATCACATATCCACGCCCTATCCCTATCTTCAGGGACAACAATTCAAAGTCATAGACTGAGACTTCACTTAGAGGTACAACAGTGGAAGCAATTAGACTGAAGAAGACAAAAGCTTTTATTTTAACCGTTGTCTGTAAGTTGTCGTTTGGTTGTTTATGACTCTTTAGGACCCCATTTGAGGTTTTCTGGAGTGGTTTGCCATTTTCTTCTCCAGTTCATTTTATAGATGAGGAAACTGGGACAAACAGGGTTAAGTAACTTGTCCAGGGTCACACAGGTAGTGAGTGACTGAGGCCACATTTGAACTCAGGTCTTCCTGGCTGCAGGCCTGGCACTCTATCCACTGTGCCATCTAGCTGCCCTGTTGTACATAAACATGTGTGGTATAAAGAAATAAGAGTAAAGAAAACATAGAATCATGGGAGGCAGAATTAAAGACTTTTTTCCTCCATATAAACCTGAAATTACTGTAAGTTAGAATCTAGCTTTTATTCTCCTATGGTAATGCTATAGATTCAGAGAAAGACACAAATTAGGCCATTCTTTTCTATATCTAAGCAGTCAGAGAAGAAGAAAGCGCCTATTCTCCAGGCATGAGCTAAGGAAACATCAAAATGGGTAGGAAAAAATCATTTCACTTCCTCCTGCATTTTAGGTTCATGAGAGCCTAAACTTAGACTAGGCATTCTTAATGAACCTATGCCTGTGTGTATATATATACATATATATACATATATATATGTACATGTACAACTATATTTCAATAAAGTTAATTTCCTTTGTCACCTCATGTATTAAAACATTAATAGGAGGAGCACCCCAGTGTTAAAGTAGATAGAGCACCCGCCCTGGAGTAATGAGGACCTGAGTTCAAATGTGATCGCAGACACTTACTAATTGTGTAAATCTGGGTAAGTCACTTAACAATCTGTGCCACATTTTCCTCATTTGTAAAATGAGCTGGAAAAGGAAATGGCAGACCACTCCAGTATCTTTGCCAAGAAAACCCTAGATGGGGTCACAAAGAGTTGGATCATGACTGAACAACAAGTAAGTGGCAGAGTCAAAACTAAACAGGGATCCTGCAACTCCATATTCCTTTTCTCTCAGGAAGGGTTCATGTTGGGTAAATCTCTCCATGCTGCCTGACGTAGTACCTCCATCATCTGCAACATCGTTCAACTTTCTACACTCGCTCTGAAGCCAAACAGGATCCTAAAATAACGAGATTTAGAGCCGTAAGGAACCTTTATGATCGATCATCTAATCCAAGTTTGCATGAGGAAACTGAGGCCTAAAATGTGAACCTCCCCATGGTCATACAGCTAGTCACAGCTTTAAGCTCAGGTCTTCCAATTTTTATCTGGTGCTTAATCATTCCTCTAAGAATGGATGGATAAGGAGAGGATGGGGGAGGAATACACCCCCCAGAACTCTATTTCCAATTATTCACTTATATAGCTGGAAGTTGTTGGGTCTTTTACCTGATGATCAGCTGAGGAATAATTATACCATCATGATCATGTGTTGCTCACCAATTGGGGAAAGCACAGAGAGTTAATTGCCTATGTCATCCCCGAGGTCTTTCCCCAATTCTTTTTGCTTACTGGTGGGAAAAATTAGTGGAGAGAGCTTATTGTCCTCTTGGGTACTTGAGAATAAAGGAAGTTCAGCACGACACAGCTGAGACCAAGGGGCCACTTACCTCATTATATACAATAGAAGGTTTGGCAGCTGCAGACCATGAGGAGGCTGCATTGAGGATCTGCAGCTTAGAAGGAGACTTTGCCCAGTATTGGAGCTGAGAACAATTTTCTTTTGCCCCTTCAAGTCCTTCTCAATCAAATATGAGCTGGAATGAAAAATCTCCCTTTTAAGGTATCATTAACCAGTAATAACTGCAATTCAAAAAGCTCTATTTTTGTTTCATGCAGAAAGAAAGCCTGTCCTGGTAGAATATTAATTTACGAGCCCTCTTTCATGTGGTGAAACAAAGCATTTTTTTAAAGTTTGGAGTTAGTTAGAATATCTATTATCTTCCCATCCATCCGTCTGTCTGTGAAATTTTACATTGATGTGGATTATGTCTGTTTAAGCTGCTTCATACTCATCTGTTAGGATATGCAGTGAGCACATTTAATTGGGCCAGTTGGCCATTTTATATGCAAATAACTAATACTATTAAAATGTGTTGTGGTTCCCTCTGTTGGTGTTTAAGTCATGTCCTAAGTCCAATGACCCTTCACCATCAGGGTTAATGATTTTTGGTGCCTAGTGTGTCTTATGTAGATCTGTCATCAAGCACAAAGCGTGGCTAAACCAAGCATGTAGTGCCTTTTAATTTTTTTAAACATACATTTAAAATGAAAACCCCTCTCTTAATGGAAAAAGGAAGAAGAAAAATGAAACTTGCTTTCAAAATGTATTTCATAATTTCCATTTTTATTTTAAAATGTAGGTATGGTGTATTTTTTAGCATCTAGAAATTCTATTTTTTAAAGTCAGTGATGGAGAGAAAATTCAGATATACCGCAATACTATGTTAAGGGAATTAATAAATGGCTATTAATAGCTGGCATTTATATAGCTCTCTAAGGTTTGAAGAGAACTTTCCACACACATTATCTCATTTGAGCCTCACAGTAACCCTGTGAAAGAGGTGTTATTATTCTCATCCCCGTTTTGCAGAGGAAGAAACTCACAATCAGAAATATTAAATAACTTGTCTGTGGTCTGCTAATAAGTATCTAAGGAAGAATTTGAACCTAGTTCTTCCTGACTCCTGGTCTAGCACTCTATCCATGAGGCATCTCTAAAATAGTTGGCTCAGTGCACAAAATCTGCATAGTAGTGAACTATAATTAGCAATGCTTCCATTCCTGCCTGTTAACATAGAATGTCAAAAATGAAGGATTTTTTTTTGTACAGAGATGTACCACCCCATCTTTTCATAATTCTCTTCAGAATAATTAAATCCAATTAATTCATAGCCTTTACCCTAAACTCCCACATGTACATTTCAGAGAAATAGCATCTCTCCATAAAAAGCACAGAAATTTTTCAATAAACTCTTGCCTCTCAGCGAGGAAGAGGAAGGATGTCGGTTGTTAAAGACTTCTATATTTGATGGTACAGAGCTTAACACTTCTAACCTCTTTTATAAACCAGTTGAATCCTCTTGTATTCACAATAGGTGAACTTAGTTACTGAATGTTGAATGTGACTCAATTGTCTGTGTAAAGGAATGTGCACCTGTGCATCCTGCTGAATCCAATATACGCATCAGTCTAGCCAACACAGCACTTGCAAACACAGCTTTTCTGTATGACAGTATGAAATATGTCAAGGTCCAAAGGAATCTTTCTTTGAATACCAACAGTTGATTTAAAGCTTTAAAGGTAGGGTATATTGCTATCGAATGAGGCAGAATTATTCTTCACAGTGACATTTACTTTAAGTGAATTCACTTCTCACTAAGATGGTTCCCAACATAAGAACCATGGGTATCTGAAAACTATAGAGTTATTTCAAGGTGATTGGGGCAGCTAGGTGGTGCAGTGAGTAGAGCACCAGCCCTGGAGTCAGGAGTACGTGAGTTCAAATCTGGCCTCAGACACTTGGCACATATACTAGCTGTGTGACCTTGGGCAAGTCACTTAACCCCAATTGCCCTGCCTTCCCCCCTGGAAAAAAAAACAAGGTGATTCCACATTTGTATCAAACTTGGTCATTTCGATCTTTTAGTAACAACAACAAAAAAAAGTTTGATCTACTATAGTCAACATGACACTGGAATAGATAATCAAATATACTTCCCATAGTCTGAATACATCTTGAACATACATGAATTGCCGTTTTTCAATTTCTCCTGTTATTAATAAAATCAATATTTTCCTTAAAGTGCTACTAAATTCATTGTAGCTTTTTCTTATTATGTACTTTCTCAAGCATTATATACTAACAATGAAATTCCTATTTTGGGGAGGGAGTGATTTTTTTATAATTAAAAATGTTTCCTCAGACTTTAAAAAGTTGGCAGTATTATGTTAATACTGAAAGCAGCCAATTAATCCAAACTAGTCTTTTCTGTTATCTGTAGACATATGTAGTACTATGATATAGAGAAAAGAAAGCTGCCAACTCTGAAGTCAGGAGAACTTGGTTAGGACTCTTACTTCAGATATTTATTAGATGGACAGGTTTTAATTAACCACTCTGGGTCTCAGTTTCCTCATATATAAAATAAGAAAGTTGGACTCATTGACCTCTAAGGTTCTTTTCACGTATAAACCTATGATCCTGTGATCTGTCCATGCTACCTACCCACATTACTGCCAGCTTAGCATTTAAAAACCACTTTTAAGATATGGTCTAGTCATTAAATATTTTTGAAACTTAGTCTTCTCACACAGCAGTCCACAATAACTGGAAGTTGTGGTTATGTCCTTGGACTGCTAAATTCCAATTGACTGAATCACTTAGTTTGTGCTTTGGAAGTCCTTTACATTGAAAAAATTAATAGTAAGGATGATAACATGTAAAATGTTTTAGTTCAGTTTTTTCATTAATATTTATTAAATTTATTTACGAATACTTCATTATTCATTTAAGTTCTAATTAAAGCCTTTCATTTTTTACACTGGTCTTTTCCCATTTACATATACACATACACATACACACACTACACACACACACACACACACACACCACAAACAGAGCCATACCCACAACCACAACATTGAACTCTCCTTTATAAGAAGAGGTTAGCAAAATTTACTGAAGCAGCAGCAATATATGCAACATCCTACACATGTAACAAAAAGGCAAGAAGTATGTTCTTAGGACCATATTTTTTTATTGAAACGCATCTATTTGACTTCCTTTCAGTGACTTTATTTATATAATTATTTCACAAAAACTGCTGGGAAAACTAGAAAATAGTATGGCAGAAATGGAGCATAGACCAATATCTTACACTGTATACCAAAATAAAGTCAAAATGGCTTCACGATTTAGATATAAAGGCTAATACTATAAGCAATTTGGGAGAGCAAGAAATAGTTTACCTGTCAGATTTATGGAGAAGGGAAGAATTTATGACCAAACAAGAGATAGAGAGCATTACAAAATGCAAAATGGGTAATTCTGATTAAGTTGAGAAGTTTTTGTACAAGCAAAGCCAATGCAACCAAGAAGCAGAAAATTGGGAAAGAATTTTTATGACCAGCTTCTCTGATAAAGGCCTCATATCTAAAATATACAAGAAAATGAGTCAAATTTACAAGGGTATAAGTCATTCCCCAATTGATAAATGGCCAAAGGATATGAACAAGCAGTTTTCAGAGGAAGAAATTAAAGATATCCATAGTCATACAAAAAATGCTCTAAATCACTATTGATTAGAGAAATTCAAATCAAAACAATTCTTAGGTACCACATCTCTCCTGTCAGATTGGCTAATGTGACAAAACAGGAAAATGATAAATGCTAGAGAAGATGTGGGAAAAGAGAAACATTGTTAAATTGTTGGTAGAGTTGTGAATGTGAACTGATCCAGCCCTTCTGGAGAGCAATTTGGAACTATGCCCAAAGGGCTATAAAAATGTGCATACCCTTTGACCCAACAATACCACTTCCAGGGCTGTATCTCAAAGAGATCATACAATTGGGAAAAGGACTCATATGTACAAAAATATTTATAGCAGTTCTTTTTGTAGTGGCAAAGAACTGGAAATCAAGGGGATGCCCATCAATTGGGGAATGGCTGAACAAGTTGTGGTTTATGAATGTAATGGAATACTATTGTGCTATAAGAAATGATGAGCAGACAGACTTCATAATAACCTGGAAAGACTTGTATGAACTGATGCTGAGTGAGGGGAGCAGAACCAGGAGATCATTATACACGATTACAGACACACGGTATCTGGAAGGACTAACTTTGATAGACTTGGCTCCTCTCAGTAATGCAAGTTCTAAGACAGCTCCAAAGGATTCATGATGGAAAGAGCTATCCACATCCAGAGAAACAACTATGGAGTCTGAATGAAGATTGATGCAAACTATTTGTTTTCTCTTTTTTTTTCTCTTTTTTTGTTTTGTTTCTTCCTTCTCATGGTTCATTCCATTGGTTATAATTCTTCTTTACAACTTGACTATTGTGAAAATAAGTTTAATGTGAAGGTATATGTAGAACCTATATCAGATTGCATGCTGTCTTTGGGGGAGAGGGAAGAGGGAGGGGGAGAAAATTTGCAACTCAAAAACTTGTGGAACTGAGTGCAGTAAACCAAAAATAAAAAATAAATTTAAAAAAATCAAATTTAAAAAATTTATGTAATTATAGGTAACATTTATATAGCTTTATGTATGTATACACACACACGTGTGTGTGTGTGTGTATGTATGTGTGTGTGTGTGTGTGTGTGTGTGTGTGTGTGTAATCTTACTTGATTTTCACACTACCTTGTAAAGGAGATGCTATGTTTATCACCATTTTATAGATGAAGAAACTGAGACCCAGAAACTTAGACTAGGTCTAATAACATAGCTATTAAGTGTCTGAGGAAAGATTTGAATTGGGGTCTTTCTAATTCCAAGTCCACAATTCAATCCACTACACCAAAGTACCTCCCAGTATTGTAGTAATTGTGGCAGTTCTTCTCCTGGTCCTATTTACTTTGCTCTACAACATTTCATATGAATATTCCTATGTTAATTTTTTTTTCTAAACAAACATTTACTAAGCACCTACTTTGTGCAAAAAACTGTGCTAGAGGTGGGGCAAGATGGCAAAGAGAAGCAGGAAGTTGCCTGAGTTCTCTCCAATTTCCCTCAGAAACAATATTAAATCAAGCCTCTGAAAGAGTACTGGAGTGACAGAGTCCACAAAAAGACAGAGTGAAACAATTTTCTAGCCCAAAATAACTTAGAAGGACTTCAGGAAAGGTCTATCTCATTTGGGCAAAAGGGGAGCACAGGCAGT
The DNA here is from genome assembly GCF_011100635.1 of Trichosurus vulpecula. Lineage (NCBI taxonomy): Eukaryota > Metazoa > Chordata > Mammalia > Diprotodontia > Phalangeridae > Trichosurus > Trichosurus vulpecula. Next base: position 258,208,541 of record NC_050573.1, read on the forward strand.
GCCCAGGCAAGCCAGTGGGAGGCTCTTAGTCGCAAGCACAGATCAGCAACTGAGGTCCCATAGTCCTGGTTCAGTGATCCAGTGACGCAGCAGGCCATCTGTGAGGCCTCCAGCCCCAGAGCAGCAGGTGCCCCACAACCCAGGGCACAACAGATGCAACTAGGTCAAGATACCCTAGTGCAGTGGGAAAACTGCCAGCTCCAAAGACACTGGTGCAGAAAGCCAGCAAAAAGGCCCTTGGCCCCCAGTGCAAGAAGCTTGGGACAGTGACCCCTATACCCCAGGAGCAATCTCAACTTTAAAAACTGAGCAAAAAAAAGAGGGCCCTGACTATAGAGAACTACTATGGTGATAGGGAAGATCAAAACACAAACTCAGAAGAGGACAACAATGTCAAAATGCCTACATGCAAAGCCTCAAAGGGGAATACAAGTTGTTCTAAAGCCCAAAAAGTCCTCTTGGAAGAGCTAAAAAAAGGATTTTAAAAATCAAGTAAGAGAGGTAAAAGAGAAAATTGGGAAAAGAAATGACAGTTATGGAAGAGAATTATGAAAAAAGTCAATAGCTTAGAAAAAGAAGCACAAAAAATTGACTGACCAAAACAACTCCTTAAAAATAGAATCAGCCAAACAGAAAAAAAATCCACTCAAGAAAACAATTCCTTTAAAAGTAAAATTTGCCAAATGGAAAAGGAAATACAAAAGCTAACTGAAGAAGATAATTCCTTAAAAATTAGAACTGGGCAAGTAGAAGCTAGCGATTCTATGAGATATAAAGAATCAGTCAAACAAAATCAAAATAATTAAAAAATAGAAGAAAATGTGAAATACCTCATTGGAAAAACAACTGACCTGAAAAATAGATCCAGGAGAAATAGTTAAAGCATTATTGGACTACCTGAAAGCCATGACCTGGACAGCACCTTTCAAGATATTAGCAAGGAAAACTGCCTTGATATTCTAGAACCAGAGGGTAAATTAGAAAGAGAAAGAATCCACTGATCACCTCCTGAAAGAGATTCCCAAAATGAAAACTCCAAGAAATATTGTAGCCAAATTCCAGAACTATCATGTCATGGAGAAAATGCTACAAGCAGCCAGAAAGAAACAATTCAAACATCAAGGAGCCACAGTCAGAATTCCACAGGACTTAGCAGTTTCTCCATTAATGGATCAGAGGACTTGGAATAGGAGATTCTGGAAGGCAAAAGAGCTTGGATTACTATGACACAGCAAAATTGAGCATAAACTTTCAGGGGAAAAGATGAACATTCAATACAATAGGAGATTTTCAGGAGATTCTTTCCTGATGAAAAGACCAGAGCTGAACAGAAAATCTGACCTTCAAATAGAAGACTCAAGAGAAGCATAAAAAGGTAAACAGGAAAGAAAACAAAAACATGGTATTCAATAAGGGTAAACTGTTTACATTCCTACATGGGAAGATGATACTTGTAGCTCTTAAGCACTGTATCCCTATTAGGGCTGTTAGAAGGAGTATACTTAGACAAGAGGGTGTGGGCATAAGTTGACTTTGATGTGATGATAAAAAAATTAATTGAAGGGTGAAAAAAGGATTGTACTGGGAGAAGAGGAAAGGAGGGGGCAGAATGGGGTAAATTGTATCACCTGAAGTGGCATAAAAGATCTATTATAGTAGAGGAAAATAAGGGAGGGGATAAGCATTGTTTGAACCTTACTCTCATTGGATCTGGCTCACAGAAGGAATAACATACACACTCAGTTGGGTAAAGAAATCTATCTTACCATATAGGGAAGTAGGAGGGGAAGGGGAAAAGAAAAGGGGAGGGCTGATAGAAGGGAGGGCAGATTGAGGGAGGTGGTAGTCAGAAGCAAAACACTGGTGAGGAAGGGCAGGGTAAATGGTGGGGGGAGGGAGGGAGAGGGAGAGAGAGAGAGAGAGAGAGAGAGAGAGAGAGAGAGAGAGAGAGAGAGAGAAGCAAAAACAGGGGAAAATAGGATGGAGGAAATACACAGTCAGTAATCGTAACTGTGAATGTGAATGGAATGAACTCTCCCATAAAATGGAAGCTTATAGAAGAGTGGACTAAAAACCAGAATCCTACAACATGTTTTTGATAAGAAACACATTTGAAGTAGAGAGACACATGCAGACTAAAGGTAAAAGGCTGGAGCAGAATATATCATGCTTCAGCTGAAGTAAAAAAAAAAAAAAAAGCAGGGGTAACAATCCTGATCTCAGACAAAACAAAAACAAAAATAGATCTAATTGAAATAGAAGGAAGAAACTACATCTTGCTAAAAGGTACCACAGACAATTAAGTAATATCAATACTAAACATATATGCACCAAGTGGTATAGCATCCAGATTCTTAGAGGAGTTGCAGGAAGAAATAGATAGCAAAACTATAGTAGTGAGGAACCTCAACCTCCCACTCTCAGAGCTAGATAAATCTAACCACAAAATAAACAAGAAAGATGTTAAGGAGGTGAATAGAATTTTAGGAAACTTCAATGTGATAGACCTCTGGAGAAAATTGAATGGGTATAGAAAGGAATATATCTTTTGCTCAACGGTACATGGCACTTACACAAAAATTGACCATGTATTAGGGCATAAAAACCTCACAATCAAATGCAGAAATATTAAATGCATCCTTTTCAGATGATGATGCAATAAAAATTACATGTAATAAAGGACCATGGGAAAACATTAAACATTAATTGGAAACTAAATAATCTAATCCTAAAAAATGAATGGGTCAAATAACAAATCATTGATACGATCAATAACTTCATACAAGAGAATGACAGTAATGAGACAACATACTAAAATTCATTGGATGCAGCCAAAGCAGTACTTGGGGGAAATTTTATTTCTCTAAATGCTTACATGAATAAAATAGAGAAAGAACAGATAAATGAATTGGGCATGCAATTAAAAAAAAGCAAGAAAAAGAACAAATTAAAACTCTCCAATTAAACACTAAATTAGAAATTCTGAAAATCAAAGGTGGGATTAATAAAATTGAAAGTAATAAAACTATTTAACTAATAAACAAAACTAAGAGCTGGATTTATTAAAAATAGTAAAATAGATAAACCTTTGGTTAATTTGATTTAAAAATTTTTTTGCAAGGCAATCAGGGTTAAGAGACTTGGCCAAGGTCACACAGCTCGTAGGTGTCAAATGTCTGAGGCCGGATTTGAACTCAGGTCCTCCTGACTCCTGGGCTGGTGCTCTATTCAATGCACCACCTAGCTGCCCCCCTTTTTTGCAAGGCAAGTTAATTTGATTTATTTAAAAAGAAAGAAGAAAACCAAATTACCAGTATCAAAAATGAAAAGGGTGAATTCACCACCAATGAAGAGGAAATTAAAGCAATCATTAGGAACTATTTTGCCCAACTGTATGCCAATAAATCTGACAATCTAAGTGAAATGATGAATGTTCACAACAGAAGAAGAGATAAAATATTTAAGTAACCTTATTTTAGAAAAAGAAATTGAATGAGACATCAATAAAATTCCTAAAAAAAAATCTCCAAGGTCAGATGGATTTACAAGTGAATTTTACCAAACTTTTAAAGAACAATTAATTCCAATACTATAAAAACCATTTGGAAAAATAGGTGAAAAAGCAGTCCTACCAAATTCCTTTTATGACAAAAACATGGTGCTAATACCTAAACCAGGAACAGCCAAAACAGAGAAAAAAATTATAGACCAATTTCCCTAGTAAACATTGATGCAAAATTTTAAATAAAGTATTAACAAAGAGATTACAGCAATTTCTCACCAGGATAATACACTATGACCTGGTCTGTTTTATGCCAGGAATGCAGGGCTGGTTCCATATTAGGAAAGCAATTAGCACAATTGACTGTATCAATAACAAAACCAACAGAAATCATATGATTATCTCAGTAGATGCAGAAAAAGCTTTTTGACAAAATACAGCACCCATTCCTATTAAAAAACACTAGAGAGAATAGGAACAAAGGGAGCTTTCCTTATAATGATAAGTAGTATCTATCTAAAACCAGCAACCATTATCTGTAATGGGGATGAGCTAGAAGGCTTCCCAATCATGGGTGAAACAAGAATGTCCATTATCACCACTGTTATTCAATATTGTACTAGAAATACTAGTTTTAGCAACAAAAGAAGAAAAAGAAATTGAAAGAATTAAAACAAGCAATGAAGAAACAAAAGTATCACTCTTTGCAGATGATATGATAGTATATTTAGAGAATCCTAGAGAATCAACTAAAAACTACTTGAAATAATTAATACTTTAGTAAAGTTGCAGGATATAAAATAAACCCACATAAATCATCAGCATTTCTGTATATTACCAAGAAAACTTAGCAGTAAGAATTAGAAAGAAATTCTATTTACAATAACTGTAAGACAATGTAAAATATTTGGGAGTCTACTTGCCAAGACAAATCTAAGAACTGTATGAACACAATTTATAGAACACTTTTCACACAAATAAAGTCAGGTCTAAACAACTGGAAAAATATCAATTGCTCTTGGGTAGGCTAAGTTAATATAATAAAAGTAACAGTTCTACCTAAACTAATTTGCTTGTTTAGTGCCCTATCAATCAAACTAATAAAAATCATTTGATTGAGTTAGAAAAATAGTAACAAAATTTATCTGGAAGAATAAAAAGATCAATAATATCAAGGGAATTAATGGAAAAAATGCAAGTAAGATGGCCTACCTGTACCCGATCTAAAACTATATTATAAAGCAGCAATCATCAAAACTATTTCATACTGGCTAAGAAATAGAGTGGTGATTCAGTGGAATACATTAGGTACATAAGACATAGTCTTACTGTAGTAATTTACTGTTTGATAAACCAAAAGACTCCAATCCAGGGATAAGAACTCACTATTTAACACAAACTGCTGGGAAAACTGCAAAATAAAACAGTAGAAACTAGGTGTAGACCAATATCATACACCAGGTATCAAGATAAAGTCAAAATGGGTACATGATTTAGATATAAAGGGTGATACCATAGGCAAACTAGGAGAGCCAGGAATAGTTTACCTGTCAAATCTATGGAGAAGGGAAGAATTTATAACAAAACAAGAGATAGAAAACATTATGAAATGCAAAGTGGATAATTTTGATTACATTAAACTAAAAAGGTTTTGCCCAAACAAAACAAACCTAACCAAGATTAGAAGGAAAGCAGAAAGCTTGGAAACAATTTTACAGCCATCGTCTACAATAAATGCTTCATTTCTCAAATATATAGAACTGACTCAAATTTTTAAGAATGCAAGTCATTCCCCAATTGATAAGTGATCAAAGGATATGAAAAGGCCGTTTTCAGATAAAGAAATTAAAGCTATCTATAGTCATATAAAATGCTCTAAATCACTATGGATTAGAGAAATACAAATTAAAACATCTCTGAGGTACCACCTCACAGCTATCAGATTGGCTTATATGACAGAAAAGGAAAACTATAAATGTTGGAGATGTGGGGAAATTGGGACACTAATGCATTGTTGATGGAGTTGTGAACTGATCCAACAAATCTGGAGAGAAATTTGGAACTATTCCCAAAGGGCAATCAAACTGGGTATACCCTTTGACTCAGCAATGCCACTACTAGGTTTGCATCCTGAAGAAATGATTAAAAAAAGGAAAAAGTACCTACATGTACAAAAACATTTATAGCAGCTCTTTTTGTGGTGGCAAAGAATTAGAAAATGAGGGAATGCCCATCAATTGGGGAATGGCTTAATAAGTTTTAGTATATGAGTGTAATGGAGTACTATTGTTCTCTAAGATATGATGAAAGTGGATTTCAGAAAAACCTGAAAACTTACATGAACTGATGCTGAGTGAAGTGAGCAGAACCAGAACACTGTACACAGTAACACCAACATTGTGTGATAATCAACTATGATCAACTTATCTCTTCTTAGCAGTACAATTATCCAAGACAGTCTCAAAAGACTCATGATAGAAAATGCTCTCCACATCCAGAGAAAGAACTATGGAGTCTGAATGCAAATCAAAGCATAGTATTTTCACTTTTTCTGTTGTTATTTTTTGTAGCTTTTCCCCTTTGTTCTGTTTTTCCTTTTATAACATGACTAATGTGGAAATATGTTTACATGATTACATATGTATAACCTATACCAGATTGCTTCTTGTCTTGGTGGGGTGAGATGAGAAGGAAGGGAAGGAGGAAGAAAAAATTTGGAACTCAAAATCTTATTTAAAAAATGAATGCTAAAAACTATCTTTACATGTAATTGGGAAAAATAAAATACTATTTACAAAAAAACTTGTTCTAGGTACAGAGGGTACAATGATGAACAATGGCATAGTGTCTTCAATCAGGGGGATAAGTATAATAAAGTATAAGGCTATACATTCTTTAATATACACATTTGAGGTTTGGGGGCTGGCTATATCTGCATATGAAAGGAACAGAAATGTGACCGAGCAGGTGGAAGAGATGATGTTGCCCCCTGGGCTTGGCATTGTATCAAAGTCTTTCTCTTCAGACACTAATCTACATGGGAAAATTGAAGAGATTTAGGATTTGAAAAATAGGGAACATTGAAGCCCAGAGCTGTTTAGTATTTATTAGTCAAATAATTATTGCTTGGTTTGTAATCTACCCATTAGAAATTACAATTGGGAGATAATAGGGAAATGTTCACCATAAACTAGGTTGGTTCTCTGACCAAGTAACCCAAGTTTATGATTAGGAAGAGGAGCCCAAAGAAAAGACTTTGTCTAGAATCTAAGGTAGTTAGAAGGAGTGCTTGGTGCAGGGTGCTGAGAATCTCTTCCAGGAGACCTCAGAGGTTTCACCAAAACTTTAGGATCAAGACAAAAGAACAGTCAAAAAGAAGATTTTTTCTGGTTTCCAAGTGGGGAGGTATTTCTGCCTCTTCTCAAAGAGATGAAAAATAGCCTTTTAGCAAAGAGGCTGTAAAGCAATGGAAACTTATAGCAGCACCCACTCTTTCCAGAAAAATAGCCCAAGATTTCTCAGCTGAGCCAGAAGCAGGAAATGAGAGTGATTAATTTAAAAAAAAAAAGCAGTGTCTAAAAGAGACAGTCTAGTAAATGAATGAATGGATGGATTTATGAGGCCTATATTAAGTGCTTATAAAGTGCAAAGCCCTGTACTAAGCTAGGGGTACAAATAGAAAAGCAAGACAATCCCTGCCCTCAAGGCACTCACGTTCTAATGGTGGAGACAGCACATGGAAAGTTTCAGCTGCAAGGCTGATGGAAAAGTCCCATGATCCTTTGGGTGCAGTAGCAAAGTAGATGTTAATGCCTCTTCTTTAATGTAAAATTCCACTGGTAAAATCATATCAGTTTTTGACATTGAACCACTTGACAATGTCAAGGACTCACAGTGGCGAGACTTTCTTTTGTGAGTCTTTGGTAGCTGGAATTTTCCCCACCTTCAGGAGCCGCTGCCAGGCTGCCTCTCCAGAGTCACTTCCCAGGATTGATGGCTACGGGGCCTGAGCTGGAGGCATTACTATTCCAAAGACTTTGGGTTCATAGACCTGGACTGTCTCCATCAGGGTCTGAGGGGAGATGGTGGTCAATGTGGTGGTGGTGATGGTTTGACTTGCCTGGCACATTCTTACCTCTTGTATCACGCTCAGGAGATACGTTAACATCAGCTAGACTAGCTTGCCTGCCTTTTGCTATGCGGTTGGTTGATAATTAGTGGGGATGGCTAGAGCCTTCTGCATAGGAGTTGCTTCTGTGTATAATAGCTATGAGGATGCGTTGGAAGCTCAGTGTGTGTAGTGTGGAGGGATGCTGCCCCTCACAGGGCTCCTGTTCCCATCTGACTGTTGGTGGCAGGTGGTCAGAAGTACAGCAGCATTTCTGGAGCAGGGTCTGGAAGAAACTAAACCAGAAGAGTATCCAGCAGAGATGATGTGTCTGTCCAAGTAGAACCCAGGGGAGACTATGAAACTAGTGAAGGAAAAAACCCGATGAGAGCAGCATGATCATATCACTAGAAAGCATTAGTGTATTAGTGATACTGCAGTGTTAACAGCATGGGTTTCCTCTCCAAATCTTCTTGAAGAGATTTAGGATCCACTCTTCTCGGTGTGTGTGTGTGTGTGTGTGTGTGTGTGTGTGTGACATATAATTGTGACAGTACACCCCAGACCTAGGGGGAACATGTTTCATTGCTACTTTTCTTACTGTGCCATTTGATTAAATATTTTTGCTTTTAATAAAGAGTCCTCTGGCTGACTATAAGCACATCAATAGGGAGAAGAAGGCATTGGCTATGGTTCCAGATAATGCAGACTCACTCAGCTTTATGAACCTGGCGAAGCTCATGCCCTGGGGGACCTACCCTGGAATGTTCCATGGTGCTTCTCAAGTTAGAGAAATGTATATGCTTTAGAATAGGCATAAGAGAGAAAGGCAAAGGAGATGAGAAAGAAGGGAGGTCTTCTATGAGGGTCTCTTTTTCACCTTGTGACCAGCTGGGTAATGATTGTAACATCTGAAATATTGATTCATGTCTATGTGTTTATTAAAAAAAGAAAATGAAAGCATTAAAAACAGTAGCATACTGGGAATAAATGTTGCTTTGGTATAGAAAGAAATTAAAATTCTTATGTAGCATGAAATTTATTTCATATTATACTATTTTTTTAATTGAAGTAAAAGCATTTCAATCAGCCAGTCAAGTACTTTATTATGTGTTTTTCCACATGCCAAGCATTATGATGAATGCTGGGGATACAAAGGAAGGCAAAAATAGTCTCTGTCCTTGGAAGAGTCATATTCTAATGGGGGACAACATACTAACAACAATATACATATATATACATATATATGCATATATATAATATATATACAGTATAAATTTGAGATTATCTCAGAGGTGGGAGGGAGGGAGGGAATGAGGGAAAGACCTCTTTGAGAAGGAGGGATTTTGAGCTTTAATGGCATTCCCACTGGTAAAATCCTGTTAGTTTGAACCATTTGACAGTGCCAAGGATTTTGGTAGCTGGAACTTTGCTTTCTGAGGCTTCCTTAGCTTTATTAAAGGCATTTAAGTAGCGAAATTGTTAGAGTTCAGTACTTACAGTCAGGAAAACATGAGTTTGAATCATGCCTCTGACATGTAGTAGCTGCGCGACCCATGCCAAGTCACTTAACTTCTCTGGGCCTCAGTTTTCCCGTCTATAAAATGGAGACAATAGTGGCCTGTACTTCACAGGGTTGTGAGTTTCAAATGACTTAACATATCTATTCTAAATTAAAATTAAAGCACTTTATAAATGCTATATTACTTATTATTTGGATTATTAAATGTTGTAAATTTACTGTTATTATATATATATTAATTTTATTAATTATCAATATTATTAGGAAGGGAACAAAAATCAAACAGGGTTATTTAAAAATATGTAATATTTAGCTGTTTATTGGCTAGTGGGGTTTTTTGATTGCTTGCTAATGGGCATTTTTGGTCCAGACTTTTCATTACGTATGTATAGATATAGAAACTCTCTCCACCAATACTGATCAGCAAATCATTTATAATTTATGGTCTTCTAGAGATGCCTGGGCCATTGAGTGGTTCAATGGATTATCCATGATCAATATAGCTCAGTTTCCTTAGCTATAAAATGAGGTAATCCCCTCACTGAGGATAATAGAATAATAGATTTGGAGTTGGAAGCGACCTAAGAGTTCTTCTAGGTAGACCCTTGCATTACATTTTACAAATGAGGAAACCAAGGCCCAGAGAGGCCAAATAATTTGCCCAAGGCTGCACAAGTAGCATACAAGTAATAAGCAACAAATCTACAGTGTGAGCCCAAGAACAGATAAAATCTCCGATCTCTTCCTGCTCAGCTCTCCATCTCTCATTCTATGACTTGGTATGTGTCAGAGGCAAGGTCTCCCTGGCTCCAAAACAGACAATTCATGTACCATACCATTCTACCTCTGAGCCTATGTTTAAGAGGACATCATAAGCCTGATATTATTTCATTGTTCAATTTTTTAAAAATTACTATGTTTTGGGTTTTTGCATATCATTAATTTCTGATATAGTCTTCCTACCATGCCATATAACAAAGAAGAAAAGAAGGAAAAATAATTCTTCAAAACCAAGTAACTACATAAATACATGTAATATCCCACAAGAACTGTCTTCTCCTCCTGCCTCTCACCATTTCTGCAAAGGAGAGGTACATTTTCTCAACTCCTCTCCAGGGCCAAGCTTCTTGGTCATTATAATTATACAACATCATTTTATTTTTATTATTTCCATTGATATAATCATTATGTAAATAATTTTCCTGATTCCGCTTGTTTCACTCGGCCTCAGATCATAAACATCTTCCAAGCTTCTCTGAGTTCTTTATGTTCATTTTTTCTTACAGTGCCTTAATATCGCTTTACATTCATATGTCAAAATTTGTTTAGCCATTCCTCAGTGGGCATTTGCTTTATTTGTCATTTTGAGTTATCACAAAAAAATGACTGTGTGAATATTTTGCTATACAGATGGTTCTCACTTTATGAAAATTTGCATTATACAAACTCTGAACCAAATGTGTATTCCAGAAAAAAAAACTATTATGTTAACTGTACTGTGCTTCATTCCTTCCCCTCAGTTCAATGTTCCATAGCCTCTCAGATCACTGCCCCCACCAAAAAAAAAAACCCTCTGAGTGAAGGCAGAAGAACAGACATGGAGAAATCCAGATAGAGTCAAGCCTGTGTGTTCCTCCTTCAGCTCTTGCTTCTCTGTTCCTGGCCCCAATGTGTCCTTAAACCATGTGCTGGTCTCCTCCCTCCATGGTTGTACAGCCCACTTCCTGCTTCCCTCTTCTCCCACGTGTGCAGGCAAATTCTCATTACTTAAAAATCTCATTACACAGAGGTATATAGAATGGTTCACTTACATAAAGCAAGAATTGTCTTGCATCTATGTGACATTTCTGTCTTTGACCTCTTTGGAGCATATGCATGTATGACTCTCCTAAGTCCAAGGGAATGGCCATTTTAGTCATGCTTATAGCTTAATTCCAGTTTGTTCTCCGAAACGGTTAGACAAATTCATAACTCTACCACCAATATATTGGTGTTCCTGTTTTTATACAGGAAAAATCAACATTGACTGTTTCTATTTTTCATCATTTTTACCAGTTTTCTAAGTTGTTTTAATTTGGATTTCTCTGATTTCTAACGATTTGGAACAAATTTTCATATCATTGTTAACAATTTGTAATTCTTTTAGGAACTGTTTGTTAATACAATTTGATTACAAATCCTTTGGCTTTTGTTCTTAGATGTTTTTGTTAGTTCCCTGTATATCTTGGATACCAAGTCCTTTACAAAGTTATTTTATACAAATAAAATCAAACTAAAAGCAATTTTCCTGATCAGTAACTTCCCCTTTTATTACAGATACATTGATTTCATTTGCATAAAACCTTTTTAATTTCATGTAATCAAAATCTATTTGATGCTTAATAATCACCTTTATCCCTTGTTTGGTTAAGAATTCTTCCCCTAGCCTTATATGAGAAAGGGATGTGATCGAGTTACCTTTTTTTTAAGTATTACTTCTCATCTAGGCAGCTAGGTGATGGAATGGACAGACTGCTGGGCTTAGAGTCAGAAAGGTCTGTATTCAAATGTAACCTCATATACTTACCAGCTGTCTTATATTGGGCAAGTCACTTAACTTCTGCCTCAGTTTCCTCACCTATAAAATAGGGATAATAATAGCATCAACCTCTCAGGATCATTGTAATGAGGATTATATGAGGTAATATTTGTAAAAGCACTTAGCATAGTGCCTGGCACACAGTAAGTGCCTAAGAAATGCTTATTTCCTTCCCTTCCCCATCTCTAAGATACATGTAAATTTTGTGCTTGTTGTATATACATGTAGTAATGAGGTTGACCTAAATCTAATTTCTGCCACACTGCTTTCCAGTTTTCCTGTGCTATTGCTTTTGTAATGGATACCACACCGTTTCACTACAATCAGAACTTAATATTCTAAAAGTCTTTGAGTTAGGCTACTTATTATTTTTATGCTTATTATTATATATTATTATACTTACTATATATTATTATACTTATTATTATATATGTACTTGCTATCTCTCTTGATAGAATAAAAATTCCTTGATAGAATAAAAATTGCCTCTCATGCATATCATACATTCTTTGTATCTGCATCCTCAGCATTTATCAAGGTGCCTGGCCTCTAGTAGGAGCTTAATAAATGCATGTTGATTGATTGATGCAGTATTTCCTTATTTTTAAAAACAGAACAAAATATTGTAGTCCTTTGCCTTCGAATCATTTATATCTACCAGGTATTTGGTCATCAAATTAAATTAATTGTTGACTAGAGTTCTTTGATAGACCGAGAGATCAAATGATATTTTCACAGTTTTCATATGTATTTTTTTACTTTTTAACTAAACCTCAATAAATCTCTCCCACTGGAGAGGATTTTGCAATTGCCTCATTTCTGTGAAGCTTTTATCCTTTCTCTACTTTATAGTAATGTCATTTTTAGGTTTTTTTTTTAAATCCTATATGCTGAACATAATGAAAATGACATAATTTTATGCTATTTTCTTTCATAATGCAACTATGGACATTTTCTTTTGCCTAGAACTACTTTTACTATAAAAAAGCTGAGGTTTGAAATAGTATGATCAAATATCTGAATTACAATCTGTAGAAGCAGCTATGGGTGGTAGAAATCTATTGCTGTGTTTTCTATAGGAAACAAATATAGTGTGGTATTATATCTTTATTTTACATAGTGTGTGTGTGTGTGTGTGTGTGTAAAGGGAGAGATAAAATCTTTACTTAAATTGACAAACAGCCCAATGTGGATAATTTCAATGAGTCAGCCTAAAAAAAAGTAGTCTTTGCGCAATCTTGTTATTTATTTTGAATCAAGTACCATTTCACACAGATAAGATTTTTGTCCACATTCCAGGTAACCTCACCTGCAAATCACAAACATGGCAGAAATGAATGGGTTCTGTATTTTAGTAGGAATTTCACAGCCATGAAATTTAAGTAACTATGGCCATGGTTTTTAAATGGCACACCTTTTTACTTTACTTGATCATTATGGATCTCAACCAAAACTTTGAAATGTAAGTGAATTCTGTAGTAATTTGACTGAAAATAGTATTATTTTAGTGGAAGTGGGGAAGTGAGAAGGACTAGGTAACTACAGGTAATTCATTTCTCCTCTCATTTGTAATACCCCAGGTAACTTGCCCCTAATGCCATCTTTTCACAATCATGGTATTAATACATTTTAAGAAAATCTCTTTTAATATTACTTAGCCAATTATCTGATACACAAATTGGGTGGTCTAATTATCAAAATAAATATATCAGTAATGCTATTTCACCTGTCATGATTTCACAAAACCATCTAATGACATAAGTTAGATATGCTTTTAATGATATTATTAGCTTAAGTTTACATAGATTTCTTCTTTAAACTGCTTATGAAGGACTTTCCTTAACTACCAAACATTACTGAGTGCCTGCTATAAGCCAGGTATTGGGTTAGGAGGACAATGACAGAAAAATGAAACACTATCCTCCCTCACAACATTTTCATTCTTTTGTGGGGTGACAACATGTACATAAAAGAATATCCCATGTGATCCTCATAACTCTGCAAGATAGGTGCTATTATTATCCTCTTTTTTCAGATGAAGAAACTGAGGCATAGAAAAGTTAAGTGACTTACCTAGGGTCATACAGCTATCCAGTGTCTGGGGCAAGATTTGAATGCAGGTCTTCCTGACTCCAAGTCTAACACTCTATCTACTGCACCATCTAGACCTCTCCTTTATTCTTTTTAGACTTCCCTTTTTAAATAGCTCTTCTTTTTGTAGCAGCAAAAAACTGGAAATTAAAAGGGTATCCATCAGTTGGATATTGGCAGAACAAATTATGATATATAAATGTAAGGAATATTATTTTGCCATAAGAAATGATGAAAAATAAAACCTATGAAGACTTGCATGAACTGACATAGTGACATTAACAGAAGCAGAACTATTCATACACTAACTATAATTCCAAAGGACTCATGAGAGAGCATGTTATCTATCTCCTGGCAGAGTAGAGGGGTGATAGACTCACACCAAATGAAACATAAATTATTAGACATGACAAATGTTTGATTTGCCTGACTTATTTGTTACAAGGATTAGGATTTTCTTTTTCTTAATTGAAGGATATTTGGATGAAAATTATCCATAGGATTGCCAAAAGAGGAAGGAAGGAAGGAAGGAAGGAAGGAAGGAAAGAAAGAAAAGATATTTTAAAAGTCTTTGAAGCTATTTGTGAAATGCCCCCCCTCAAAAAAATCTAAAGGACATTCAGAAGGTAACACAAGGAAGACAGTTTTAACAAGTTGAAGTTAATTTATACATATATATATACACATATATACATATATATATATATATACACATACATATATATTTTTTAAACAAGTGATATGTGATGGAGAGTCATATTTCCATGTATAAATTTCTATTCTGTTTTGTGTATGGAATGGGGGGCAGGGGCAGGAGGAGATGGTATTCATTAAATTCGAAAGACTTGATATTTTATCCTAATGATAATAAGGGACCACTACAGTTTATTAGCTAGGAGAGTCATAATGTCAGATCTGTACAGAAGGTAGGTATTGCAAGTAGATCCAGGAAGATTTAATGTCCTTGCCCATTGTCACATACTTCAGACTTCAAGTACAGTGCTTCAAAACCATATTGTTTTCAGAGGAAGTGCCAAATACCCTCTCCCCTTTCCATTTCCATCTTGTCTTGTCATCCAGTGATCTCTGTCTAAAGAGTTTTGGACCAGACATGAAATCAGAAGACCAGGCCTCCTGCCAGTTCCTAGGTCTAGGTGAGAATTTAAATATTTCAACCATAACTTCCTTATCTTTATAATAGAGATGATAATCATACCTGTCCTACTTACCATACCACACAGGGCTATGGTCAAGAAGAAAATTATTGTGTTGATGATTATGCTTTGTAATTTAATTTGAAAACTGTACTGCTAGATCACTATTCTTCACTTTTTTTCATTTATTGCCTTGATATTCTTGACCTTTTGTTCTTCCAGATGAATTTTGGTATTATTTTTTGTAGCTCAATAAAATAATTATTTAGTGGCTTGATTGGTATTGCATTGAATAAGCAAATTAGCTTAGGTAAAATTCTCATTTTCATTATATTGGCTCAGGTTACTAATGAGCAATTAGTATTTCTCCAGTTATTTAGATCTGCCTTTATTTGTGGGAAAAATATTTTGTAATTGTGTTCAGATAGTCTCTGGGTTTGTCTTGGCTGGGAGCAGGGATATAACATGAACGGTAACAAATACTAGGTAAATCAAAAAGTTAGCTAGTAATAACTGGTTCAACTTATATCTAAATAAAATTCTTCTACATTGCTCCCCCTCCACAAGTGGTCCTGTAGCTACAGTTTAAAGACTTCTAGTGAGGAGCAAGTGGGGTGTTCTGGAGCAGCTGTAAGCAATTTTCAAGATGATTGTTAAATTTTCAATGTGAGCATTTCCACAAAATCAGCAATCCCTAAAAATCAGAGCTTGAATTATCATTTTCTTTATTGTCTAGACTTAAGAAAACATTAATAATGTAGATTAAATGTAAAAGCGTATGTGCATACATTCTCACACACACTCCAGCCCCCTCATTTAACATTTACTTGCATATCCCTTCACTCTATCTCCTGAGGTAGCACATTTCACATTTAGATAATGCTAATTATTTGGAATTTTTCTTTACATCAAACCTGTCTGCTTTTTTGTGACTTTTACCTATCATTCTTAGTTCTGCTACCAAGAACCAAGCAGGACAATATGAACCCCTCTTCCCCATTATAGCCCTTCAAATATGGTCAACCCTCAACTTTCACAGAGTAATATTCCTAAAAAATGGTGAGAAAATCGAGGAAAGCAAAAAGCATGAATGTTGATACATTGAACCTATGGGAAATAGGAAGTTAGGTTCTCACAGCAACCAAAAACTGTAATATTTCACTAGAGATTGCTGAAAATGCACTTTTCTGCATATCCTTCCCCCCACCTTCAGCAAGGGGGTGAATTGCTCAGGGTCACACAGCTAGTAAGTGTCAGAGGCTGGATTTGAACTCAGGTCCTCTTGTCTCCAAGGCTGGTACTCTATCCCCTGTGCCACCTAGCTGCCCCTGCATAACAAAGCAATCATTCTGATAATATACACTTTTCCTAATACAGAAACCATGAAATAAACCAAAAACTGCAGTATACAAAATAAAATTGGTAACATGCAAAACATTTTTCTGCCTAATAACTTCCTAGAAGTTGATCCTTGATCTTTTGTGTCAACATCTCAAAACACAAAACAAAACAAAAACATTGATTTCAGGCAATATTCACCTTTCATAACACATGAAATCTACAATATCATAAATACTGCACAGCAAATAAAATTTTTAAAACCAAAGCATTTTTTAACCTGAATCTTACCTTTGACTATGTCACATGGCAGGTATGAGAGCGTTGCACTATATACTATATACTTGTTGTAATTAGGGTGGGACTTTTTAACTCTTTTCTCCCTTGGAATGCTGAAGTAATCAAATACCTTTGATGAGTTTTGCTTTTCAAATGTAATAGCAAGCAAAATGGACTTTTTATTGTCTTTTTTTGGAGTGTTTCTCAGCACTAAGGAATCTTTGAATAGGGAGTCTTACATAACCTGTTTACCAAGGGAAGACCTAGTTCCACCCTCTGACCGTGAGTAAGCTTTTAAGTCACAAGAAGGGCTAAGTCACATGGGTTGTGATGCCATTTGACCCTGAAGAAGGGTATATAAACTCAGAGGTTAGCATTTTGCCTTTGAGGGTTCTCACTTACTGGAAGAGTGTCATGTGATTTGACCAGATGATAATCTGGGTAGCCATTCTTAAGAGCCTCCCAGCTTTGAAAACCCAGAAGTTGGTGCTACTCTTTTTGGAAACTATGATATCTTGATCAGAGAAAGCCTGTCTGTTGATCTGTTGGTAGTTTCTGTTTGTATTTTGTCAGACGTTTCAGGGTGCTGACTTTTTCCCCTAAACTAAGTTAATGCTATATGTATATTTAATTAAACTGAGATTGTTAAACCCTGAAAGCTGCTTTCCTTAGAAAAGCAGATCAAGGATCTTGTGCTAGCACCCGTCCTGTGTGCTTTTGTTATTGGTCTTTCACCCCCACAATAGCCGCTAGCAACATTGTTGTTACAATACTATACTTCTGTAAACCCCTCTACCTTGGCCGCCCTCTGAAAGCCAAGGGAGAGGTTGTTGGGACATTAGTGACTGCTGTTGGAAGGTACCTAGACTGGTAAGGTCTGGACATTACCTCCATCCATCAGTGGTAGATGTCATTGGAGATAGTGAAGGATGCACCTGCTTGAAACTTTGCTCCTTTTTGCAGATATAACAAACCATTAATTAGTTAAAACTCACCACAGAGAGCTGCTGCAGACATTCCTGCATGAAGTTTATCTAACTCCTTTATCTTCTCACTAAGCTGTATCACTGCTGCCCACCTGTCTTGGGGTTTACTGGCTAGATTCCTTCCTTCCTTCCTTCCTTCCTTCCTTCCTTCCTTCCTTCCTTCCTTCCTTTCTTCCTTCCTTCCTTCCACAAAGCCTTAAACCCAGTAAGTGGAAAGAGGATGGGGGGTGGGGAGTGGGGTGATAGAAGAGAGGGCAGACTGAGGAAAGAGACAATCAGAATACATGCCATCTTGGGGTGGGGAGGAGGGTAGAGATGGGGAGAAAATTTGTAACTCAAAATCTTGTGGAAATGAATTTTGAAAACT
The DNA here is from genome assembly GCF_011100635.1 of Trichosurus vulpecula. Classification (NCBI taxonomy): domain Eukaryota; kingdom Metazoa; phylum Chordata; class Mammalia; order Diprotodontia; family Phalangeridae; genus Trichosurus; species Trichosurus vulpecula. The sequence continues at coordinate 258,226,466 of NC_050573.1, forward strand.
AAAAATAAATTTAAAAAAGACAGAACAAAAAAAAAAAACCTTAAACTCACTTTACTCTGAAGCTCATAGGTTGGACCACAATAGGTCCCTGCCCAAGCTCCACTTAATGACTGTATTTTGGGCCCTCTTGACTTAGAGTGAATGTCAATGGTAACTGTTTCTCTTTGGAACAGCAACTCTGGGGGTCTTCCCTCCCAGTTTGATTTTTTTTCTTTTTTCTAATTGAAGGGGCCATCCCTTCACTCACTTCTTAAAGAGGCCTATTCACTGAATTAGCCTTTCTTCACTCAAAGTGAGTACATGAAAAGGCCTTAGCCTAAAAGGGCCAGGGTCTCCCGTTGCATCCTAGGCCATCTCCAGTCATCCTGGTGAATGTCAGACCACTGGGCCCAAATGGCTCTGGAGGAGAAAGTGAGGCTGGTGACCTTGCACAGCCCTCCCTCACTCAAATCAAAGTCAACTGCAAGTCATGCCATCATCTCCCTGCCGTCATGGTCCTGTTTAAAAATGGACAAACACACTGCCTTTGCTCACTTGGGCTTAGAGCCCAAAGGATTTGCACTACTCTTTGGGGACATAACTGCAACACAAAACTTGAGTTTTAAAGACAAACAATGAAATTATGCAGCAGATGCACAGGGAGCTCTTTACCATGACTGGGTGAACAAGGCCAGTGAAGCATCCAGTACAATACCAGCCACTCCACAAACTGCTCCACAAACTTATAAAGCACCTCTCATTTTTTTCTGTACTATGCTAGTCATGAATGTGAGAGATTGCCAATATGAAAGTGAAAATGAGATTACTAATGAAGTCACACAGATGCTTGAATCCATGAAAGTTAACGGCACAAATGTTGAGGATTGACTGCACTTAAACACAGCCATCATGCTTTTCCCCTTGTCCTCTTGTCCAGGTAAAATATTCTACAGCTAATGCTCATCTGGCATCATTTCCAGGGCCTTTATAATCTTAATTGCCTTCTTTTTGTAGTCTCTCCAGTTCATCAGCAAAAGGTGCCAAGAATGGAAAACAGAATTGTAGATGAGGTCTAACCTCTGAGGTCTGAGTACAGTGAAACTATCACTTCCCTAATCCTGAATATATTTTTTTTCAATGCCACCCAAAATCATATTAACTTTTTTTTATTATTAATTTATTTATTTTTAGTTTACATCACACGGTTCTACATAGTTTTGAGTTCCAGATTTTCTCCCCTCCCTCCCCTCTCCCTCCCCAAGATGGCATGGAAACTCATATAACTGTCCTGTATAACTTCGCATTGAATTAATTTACGCACTAGCCAATTTGTGGAGAAGAATTTTGACCAATGGAATGAATCATGAGAAAGAAGAAACAGAACCAAAAAAAAACCCAAAAACAAAAGAAAAGCAAAAAAGGCGAGCGTGTAGTGCTCCTCGTTCTGTATTCAAACTTCACAGTTCTTTCTCTGGATGAAGATAGCATTCTCCATCGTGAGTCCCCTGGAGTTGTCCTTGCCCCTTAGGTTGCTGAGAAGAGTGCAGTATGTCAGGGTTGGTCCTCATGGAATCCATATATCTGTGGCTGTGCACAACGTTCTCCTGGCTCTGCTCTCAACTGAAACTAGAACTTGGGGAAGGGCAGAATAGCACTGAAGATGGGAGAATCACTCACAAGAGCCACATCTGTTCATAGGACAGATCTCTAAATACTATATGAGTTCTATGGTTCTTTCCAGTTTAAAAATTCTATAAGTGCAATTCTAATCAGCCAGATTGGCCATCTCTCACCTTGTAGTCAGCAAGACCCCAAGGAAATTGAATATAATATGAATAAATTTTAATGCCAGGGAAAAGGGTTCAGAAGAATGTGAAACATCATGTGCTGCTCTATAAGACTACTGTAGGGGGCCCTAGGCAGCCAGGCATACAAGAAGAGCAGAAGGGATGTTGGAAGGGGAGAGGGCCATATTGAAGGGAAGGTGAGGTCCAACTGAAAACAACAAAAAAAAACTTCCTAACTTTGCAAGGCTGCTAGCCCTGTTACTAATTCCAAACACCATGCAATTTCAGTAAAAGGAAATCAGAAAGGCTTGAGGGTATTCAGACTGTGAAAGTATTTTTTGCTAAATGAAGTTATTTTATGATGATAAATAAAGGAACTTTCCTTATTTCAGGAAAAGGAACATTAAAAGTGAGTCATACCAAATGTCAGACCTTCATAGGGTAATTCACAGAACTCCTGATGCATGCATACTTTGATACTGGAGGGACAATTTTCTCCTTGGTGCTCTGAGTTGATGATTGGTTTATTCTGTCTGGTCTCTTGCTTACCACAAGAGGTCCTGTTTTACATGGTTTAGTCTTTTGAAGGTTTTATACCACGGAATTTCAGTGGTTGCTTTTATAAACAGCCTACCCCATAAATAGCCTATAATATTTATATTCTATTACCTGAGCTGTGCTCAGATTGGAAACAACAGGGAATGGAAAAGGTAAAATAGAAAATATTAAATTCAGGAATAGGCTGTCAGATTTTATTTCAGTAATTTTAGGAACACAGCTAATTTGCATGAGTTGCAAAAATTTGCATTTAATTTCAAGACGTTCTAACGCCATGTAAAATAAGATTCATTTATACTCTCTACTGTTGTGGCACAACCCAATATGGTATTCATGGCATAATGCACAAGAAATACAAGAATAGGTTATTAAACCAATCAATTTAATCACATCCCAGATAAGAAGTGACAGGAAGAGAAAGGCATATAAATAGATAAGGACATTAAGGGACATGAAGGGAAGAAGAGATACAAAGAGACAGACAGATACACATATTCTTAGGCATTTTCTTCTCTCACACACACTCCTTCATCTGTCTCTTACCATATGCTTCTAGGAATTATCTGCTGCAAGCCTCCTGTCTCTCACCTTACAACAGCCTTGCTTGAGGAGAAAATTTTGTGATTCTTATTCTGTGAATCACATGTGCAAGGTCGAAATTGTAACCAACTGTGGGCCAAATTGCAAAGCAGACAAACCTCATAGGTCCCTTATCAGTATCACTTTGTGCCTTCCTTTTGCACCTGTTGAGGTACTGTCTCCACTTCAACCCTCGCTAGCCCTCTAATGTAAACCCTTTCTATCCTATGTCCCATTCTGGCTACTCCCACCAAGGTGTTCGCCAACAGGGTCACAAGAGATTTTTTTGTTTTGTGGTTATTTGCATTTCATTAGAGGATTCCTGAAGATCAACTAACCTTCCAAAGGTAATAGTAGTTAAATAAGAGGTGATGGGCCTTAACCATCCTTGGGGGCTACCCTCATAGGCAGCCCACTGATCACCTCTGACCTATTCATTGAAAGGGCAATGAGAAGGGGAAGCAGGGGCAGTGGAAGTAGCATCTGCACGAGGCCGGCCTTATGTGCTGTGATCTGAGGAGCACCTAAAGACATCCTGACCCAAAATATCCTTCACACCAGTTTGTCACAATATTTGAAACTCCCACCTCTAAAGCCACTCCTTAAGGACCTTCCTGTACATGCATTTTAATGGAGTTAAAGCATTATATTACCTAGGAGGGGTGACTTGGAAAATTCTATGACCCAGGCAAAAGTGATAAATTAGTAGCCAGGGGACTTTCAGCATTGAACAAGCACTATTCATCATTTACCTTCTGGAGCGGGAGTGACAAAAGTAAAACAGTTCCTTCCCTCAAGGAGCTTACAGTCTATTGAGGGAAAAGGGAGGATATTTAAAATTGGGGGAGGGGCAGGACATTCACCTGAGACTGGAAAGAAGCTAGGGATCCTGAGAGCAGGAGGAATACTTTGGAGGCATGGAGGAGTGGGGAGCAGTCTGGAGACTGGAAATGCAATACCCCACAGGGAAAAGCAAATAGGTCATTATGACTGGAACATCAAGTGTATGAGACAAAGGCAGAGACCCACAATTTCTCTAGGTTGAGAATATTTTTCTCTTAAAATGAAAAGGAGAATTGATAATGTTCTTCGTCGTTGTTGTTCAATCGTGACCCCATTTGGGGTTTTCTTGGCAAAGATACTGGATGGCCACAATCATGTTCTTCTACCCATTTTAATTCCTAGATTCAGCAGCAGATGCATCTCTAAGTGAGTGAATCTGTGATTGCTCAGTATCTATGCTAGAGAAGGAAAAGGAGAAATAGGCCTATACACAAAACTTATACATTCAGAATGAGATTTATTGATGGATATTTCTTCATAGTCAAACAAGGTTTCAATTGGCCTGGGGGTGGGGAGTGGGGTAGGAAGTTAGGTGAGAAGTTGGAAATAGCAATTCCAGCACTGGCTTCCCTGCTTTCCTCTTTTTTTGTACAATAAAGGTCCAAGTCTTTGACTTGTGTTACTCAATTTACCTCTACCCCTTGTGGCTGTAGGGCAGTAATTAATGGTGAACAAAATGTTCTTTGTCACCTCCACTCCCAGTTCTATGGTTTAGAATCCTTCAACATTTTAATTGTTTAAAAGGGCCGAGTGACATAGGATGGTAATGTTTGCTTCCCCATCATTGTTCAAGGTCCATTAACAAGGAGATTAAAAAAGTCTCTTAACTGTGATCCCAGATGCTATAACACTGAGATAGGCCTGTGGCCTGTGGTGGATACTTGTCTATGAAATCATAATTTTAAAGATGGGGGAGACCTTGTCTTCTGGGTTTAAGACTGTAAAGCAGAAAACAGCAAGAAGCAGTTAAAATTATATTGATGTACAGAATAATAAATAATTGGTGCCAGTACAGGTATCCAAAGGAGCTCAACCTATAAACTGCTTGGCCATTAGTTTATAATAATAGTCTTATGGCAAAAACAAAGATTAAAGGTTCCGTAGTTTGTTAAAGGATTGTATCTCTGATTTAACTATTAACTCTCCTATAAACCAGTCTACAGACTCCAAAATATGCTATGGGAATAATTAATGGGTTAACATTCACTTAGGGCTTTTTTGTTCAGTATTTCATGGGTTGGGATGTGTTACATCTATGTGAGGGGCTAGAAGGCATTCCCAATGACTAGAATAGTCCATAATATTCCAGAAGATAAGAGATTTGGGATGATATGACAACTGCCTTCTGTTCTTTGAAGGATTGTCATTGATAAAAGGATTAAATTGCTCTCTTTGTCCCCGGTGAGAAGAACTAGGAGTGATTAATGGAATTTTCTGAGACAAATTTCAGCTGGATGTCAGGAAAAGCTTCCTAACAATTAAAATGATCCCAAAGTGTAATAGGCTACCTTGAGAGAAAGAGGGTTCCCTCTTACAGGCAGAGCCTACATTGTAGAAGGTGGGTTTTTTTTCCAGCTACAGGCTTGACCAGATAGTCACTAAGTTCCCTTTTGAAATGTGTAATTCTGTGTCCTCTAAATGAGCATTGGTGGGGAGCGTTCCCTCTGCTTCTGAAGTCACAAATCCTTCATGTGTTCTTCACAACAAACCTGTGAGGTGGGCGACACAAGTACTTTTGTCCTCCTTTTACAGGTGAGGAAGCAGAACCTCAAGGAGGTGAAGGCTCACCCAGCTGATCAATGCCAGAATTGGAATTCAAACCCAGATTCTCCAACTCCAAATCCTTTGCTCTTTCTATAAGCCCATTATGTTTCCAAGGAAACCCTTTGATAGAAAATCTAGACGGGAGCACATTTTATTCTTTAATGCCTTTTCTGTTACTACACAGAAGAGTTTTTGTCTATATATTTAAAGCTGAATAAACCTTAAAAACCTTCATCTTTAAACAGCGTTTGACCTTGGATTTTAAATATAGGTTGAAGATTTTTTTTTACTGTCAAAATGTGTGTAGATTTCAAGTTTAAAATGAGCATTATTTTTTTCCTCCAGAAAATACTCTATTGCTCACTTCCTTAAGAGTCATTAGGAATGTTATGTGCTGCCGGGGTTCACACAGGTGGTAGAGGAGGGTGCCCCCACAGTCCCTCGGGATGAGATCGTGTATTTATTCTGTCTCTGGGGTGTGTGTGTGTGTGTGTGTGTGTGTGTGTGTGTGTGTGTGTGTGTCTGACCTGCTGTAACTAGAACTCACTTTGATCCCACAGGAGTACTATTGGGGGAGGGGAAGGAGGAGGTAAGAGTCCAAATAGTAAAAGAGAACAAAGGAAAAAAACCTTAAATTAATTATCAACTAAGAGTAATTGTTGTTTTGTAAAGAGAAGATAGTGGTGATTCCAGATTTTTCACAAAGCAAATTTTTCTGCCAATAAACTGAAAAAATCTCCCCTTTCCTTTAAAAAATGTTTTTGAAGTTTTGAGGAAGTGTGTGTGTGTGTATTTATTTTACTAACTGTACCCTATCATTTCATAAAATAAACAAAAGTTCCCCCCAGTTATAAATACTCCTGAACATTTCAGCTCTTAATTATTGAAATGGATAAGCCTTAATATGAAGGGTGCAGCTAACTAAAGAGATGCCACATGACACACAGCAACATATGGTGGTCGCTCTCTGAGTTGACTGCTGTAACAGATACCATGCTGGATGGACTCCAGGATCAGACTGTAATAAAATGCAAACCCAGGGAGAGAGAGAGGTGGCAAAAGTTAATTTAGGAGGAGGATAGCCTGCTTGTTCACCAGCACTCAAGAAAATCAGGACTGACAGGGAAAGAAAGAGCTTCTAACTAATAAAGGTTGGCATTAAGCATTTAAAGTTATAAGCTACGATTTCAATCAACACGTTTGTTTGTTTTTTATAATGTCCTTGTCTCCTTTCATTTGTTTTGTTGGCTTGTCTCCTGGCTGTGACATTGTGGGCTTCCCCCTATGCCTCCCCTACCTACAACCAAACAGAGACAAAAAGGATAGAATTGGCCCTGGAGTCAATCATGAAAACCTGAGTTTAATTTCAGTCTCCATTACTTATAAGCTGTGGGACTCTGGGCAAATCACTTAATCTCTGCCTGCCTCAATTTCCTCAACTGTAAAACGGGGATAATAATAGTACCTATTTTCCGGAGGTTTTGTGAAGATCAAGTGGGACAATATTTATAAAACACTTAGCATAGCACCTGGGACACAGTAGGCACTTGTTAACAGTTCAGTCATTTGCCACTCTTCGTGACTACATGGACCTCGGTCCATGGGGTGTTCTTGGCAAAGATACTGGAATGTTTTGCCATTTCCTTCTCTATTGGCAAACAGAGGCTCAATGACTTGCCTGAGGTCACACAGCTAGGAAGTTTCTGAGGCTGGATTAATTAGGCACTTAATAAATGCTTATTTCTTTGGAAGATTAGTGCAATGGAAAGAACTCCCAGTCTGTAGTGCTGAGTTTTCTATCCCTGGGTATATATTCAAATCCTGGCTCTGCCACTAGGAATATAAACACAAACAAAAGGAAAGAAAGACCCTGGCTCAGAGAAACTTATACATAAAAGGCAGTGGGAAGAAAGGCAGGGAGGAAGAAGGTAGCAGATGGGGGGAGGGGTTGCGATGGAGAAGTGGGGACTGGGGAGAAATGAAGAGATGGCAGTGGCCGGAGTGACTTTGGATAAGTCATTTAAGCCATTTGGGCTTCAGTTTCCTCACCAGTAAAATGAAGAATTTGGACAAGATATCTCTAAGGTCTTCCAGCTAGGTGGCCCAGTTGGAGTTAGGGAGACTTGTGCAAACCTGGCCTCAGACACTGACTAGCTATGTGACCCTCGGTAAATCATTTAACCCTGTTTGCCTCAGTTTCCTCATCTGTAAAATGAACTGGTGGAGAAAATGGCAAACTGCTCCAGTAACCTTGCCAAGAAAACCACAAATGAGGTCATGAAGATTCACATACAACTGAAAATGACTGAACAATAAGCATCTCTAAGGTCTTTTTGCAATTCTAAATCGATGATTCTATGACAACTTCTATTTATTATTCTTTTATTTATTCTGTTTATTATTTATTTCATTATTCTGTTTATTATCCTATGTTATTTTTAGTACATCTGACTGAGCAGTTTCAAGCTGCATCTGTACATCTGTATATATATGAATAAAGTACTTGAAAATTTAAAAATAGAAGTCAGGTTGTTAGTGATAGCTCTAGGTTCATAATCCTTCCTGGTTCTTGCCTCACACAGGAAGGATGAGAGGGATCAGTGTTCCCTGGGGTGGACTGGCTCCAGAATAAGCTCCAAGGTGATCTTGGCACCAGGAAATGCTAGATCTTTGGGCTGTTGCTGCCTTTGGGTTAATGGCTGATGTGACTGGACAGCATGCAAAAGTGAGACTCAGAAGAACTGAGGACAATTGATGGATTTTATCTTGTGGGTTTGAAACTAGAGTTATTGAAATATTGTTGTAGGACTGATGGAGAACCCTACTCTTACTGGTGTGGGGATTTCCCAGTGTGAAAATTCCCTCTAAAGATGTAAGCAACACCTTTTGAACTTGTAGTCATGTAGAGACATCCATAGCACTGAGACATCAAGTTACACACACAACCAATGTGTCAGAGTCACAACTTCAGCATGGTTCTTCCACTTGGCTCCATCCACTGTACCACGCTGACTTTTGGGAGAATGTATTAAGTAATATACAGTACAGTTTGGAAATTTGTTAGAAAATTTTGATATGTAATTTCTTAATTTCCATAAACACATTTTTTAAAACATTAAAATGTATAAGTTTTTGTATTTTGTTAGTGTGTGCTCCTTAGTCTCTGGGAACCTTGAAGAACAATATAAAACTTGTATTGTATTAAACAGCAACTCTTAATTTTTTTTTAAATTTAAGAAAATTCTCAATTCTGAGATGCACATCAGTAAACCCAAGTACCAATCAATATTGTCACATCCTCACCTGGGGGAAAAACAGCACAACATGAGACAAAAAATACAAATAATTTAAAAAGTGAAATATTGAGGTGTGTCCTTTCATTTTCCTCTCTGTCATCATACTTTGAGGTATTCTAAAAGACTACATTTGGGAAAGCATGCTTTTAATAAATCTGTTCCAGCTGCCTCTATTTTCATTTCCCCAAGGAATTCACTATTCACTCACGAGGTCCTGGGGTAAGATTTTGGTAGCTGCCACCATAAATAATATTTTATAATATAGTAACTAGAACTCTGAGATTGATTTTATGATATTCAATGTCTAGATAGGCAAAGAAATCAACATCTTTAATTCCTACTGATACGTTTCTCAAAAGAAAGAAAGGGGAATGTTTGTGTTTTGGGTGATTTCTTACTCTCCATTAGGTTCTGGATAATAGAGAATCAGTGTTTTTTCCTGGATATTATATTGCCTTAAAGACTGATGTCCTCCTTTACGAACCTTACAATTCCCCAGTGTACACAAGCACACACATATACACCAAATTTCAGTTATTTGTATGAATGATTGAGAGCAGCAATATGAATAATCCTGATTTAAAAACCACTTATATTTGAGTCAAAAATGTACTGCAAACTTTTTAGTTGATTTTTAAAAGAAATTAGAAGCCTAGATTTACCATGCTAAATATGCTTTGCTTGACCATATATATAATATACAAATATATATTATATATATTTGTTTGTTTGTTTATTCATTTAAATGATCACAGGATTTGATCAATACAATTCTATTCAACAATTCAATGGATGTTTTAAAGCACCTAGTGTGTACAAAACACCGAAATAGGCTCCAAAGACTTAAAAATTCAAAGCAATTCAACGAGCATATATTAAATATCTGCTGTATCCTAGGGCCAGTAACCGTGTGTTACAAGTACTTGAGAGTAGGCCTCAAAATCAGGAACCAATAGGGCTATAGTCTGGCTTTGGACACATACTGGCTATATATGTAAGTCTGGACAAGTCATTTAAACTTTAATCTTCCCAGATAACTCTAACTATAATTTACAACAAAGTTGTCTACCTGTTTCAATGGAGTTTCTGCATCAGAAGCTTCACATTGACAATATTCACAGGCTTCCATAAACCTCCCCATAATATCTTTAAAAGCCATTTTAAAGTACAAAATACAAAAGATAAAATCCATCAATTGTCCTTTATTCGCCTGAGCCTCTCTTTTCCAGGACATCCCGGCAACACAAACCAGTAATCCAAAGGTCATGGCAGTGTAAAGGTTGACAATCCAGTATCTTCAGGGACCAGGGTCACTTCAGTATTTAACCCAAGACTTTTTCACTCCAAAGTTCACTGATCAGTCATCCTTAGTAGTAATCCAATATGATGGGTTAAATAGTTGGGGGTTGAAGTTGTGGGAAGATTCCAGGATGGCTCTGACATTGTGAGCTTTGGTGACTGGTGGTGGTACCCATGTCCAGACCTAAGGGGACAGTCTTTGCAAAGGTAGATAGTAAGGAGACATAATGCTAGTTGTGTAATACAACAAATAGATCTGTTTGATAGGAATGTAGAGCTCGTCAAAGGGAGTATAATGTGAAATAACTGTCTAAAGTTATGCTAGGAATATATATATATATATATATATATATATATGTATAGTCCTAGGTTTTTCATTTTGTATAGACACTCTTCTCATCCAACCATTTAGGGCTGCCTAAAAATGCTTAGACTTCCATTTGTCTCAGACTTTACACCTTAATTTGGTAGTTTTCATTGATGATATCTAACAGGAATCAGGGTGTAGGAATTAATTGAGATTCTTAAATTAGCTGTAGTCCTGACTATAGTCACAAAGGTGTAAATGATGTAATCCCAAAACTAATATTACTGGCTCATAAGGCGTAGATGTCAGCTTCTCACATTTTGGGCTGGAAAACCTGAGAGAAGCCAGCTAAGGAACAATTAGGAATCGAGTTAACAATGACCAGGGTTGTTTGCTTTGGTCCATGTTCTGTTGCTGTAGGCCTATTTGGAATAAATAGGTCAACGGCACACTCAATTAACAATCTGCTTTTCTTTGTACTCTACAGAAATCATACACCTTTGAAATTAGAAAAGATCTCAGAAGCCATCTACTTCAGCCTCTAATTCATTCTTTTTAATGAATTATATCTAGGAGGCCACTATATTTTTATGCACACACTAATGCTCGTAGACTCTATGTATGCATCTGTATTATTTATATGTGTATGTGTGTGTGTACAAGGCAACTAGGGGAGACAGCAGGATAGGGTGTTGGACCATTTAAGGAGGGCACATCAGGGCATCTATTTATTTCTTACTTATTTCAACTCCGGAAACGCTCCATTATGCCCCGTAAACCAATTCATCTCAGATCAATTTAGCCTTAGATTTCACAACTCAGAAATATCTTCTACCCCTGGAGACCCTCCCTCTGATTGAACGACTCCTCCCAGAACTGTTATTTAAGGAGGATGCCCAGGCCAGCCATCTCTTCATTTCTCCCCAATCCCCACTTCTCCATCACAGCCCCTCCCCCTATCTGCTACCTTCTTCCTCCCTGCCTTCCTTCCCACTGCATTTTATGTGTAAGTTTCTCCAAGCCAGGGTCTTTCTTTCCTTTTGCTTGTGTTTATATTCCTAGTGCTAGGCACAGTGTCTGCCCTATTGTTGGGTTTGTCCTTCATTCTCGAAGAGGACCATGACATCAGGGAAATGATGACATGACTTGCAGTTGACTTTGATTTGAGTGAGGGAGGGCTGTGCAAGGTAGCCTGCCTCACTTTCTCCTCCAGAGCCATCTGAGTGCAGTAGCCAGATATTCACCAGGATGACTGGAGATGGCCCAGGATGCAATGGGAGACTCTGGCCCTTTCAGGCTAAGACCTTTTCAGATTCTCACTTTGAGTGAGGTAACATCCATTCAGTGAATAGGCCTCTTTAAGAAATGAGTCAAGGAATAGCCCCATTAATTAGAAAAAAAGAAAAAAATCAAGCTGGGAGGGGAAGACCCTCAGAGTTGCTGTTCCAAAGAGAAGCAATTACCATTGACATTCACTCTGAGCCCAGAGGGCCCAACCCTGCCCAGATATGTTCTGAAAGTTGCTTATTGACTGACTGGTTTGGAATCAGGAAGACCTGAGTTCAATCCAGCTTCAGGCAGTTACTGGCAGTGTGACCTTGGTGAAAGAAAGGAGGAAGGCAACACTGTGTTAAGCACTTTACAAGAACCTTATTCTCACAACCCTATGAAGTGGGTGCTATAATTATTCCCATTTCATAGTTGAAGAACTCAAGGCAGGCAGGTTAAATGACTTGCCCAGGGTCACACAGCTTGTAAGTGTGTGAAACTGGATTTGAACTGAGGTCTTCCTGACTCCAGACCCAGCACCCTATCCACTGCACCACCAACCTGCTTAACTACCTGGTCAAGTCACTCAGCCTCAGTTTCCTTCCTCATAAAATGGAGATGATAAAAGCACCTGTCTTTCGTGTTGTTGTAAAGATTAAATGGGATAATATTTGTAAAGATTTTTGTAAATCTTAAAGTGTTCTATAAATGTTAGCTATTATTAATATATCTAGGAGGGGCAGACTGGATCAAACCTGTGATTTCATTCATATATGGAACTCTTCTTCCAATGCTGGTGAGCCTTACTTAATAACTTCAGTTTTAGAGCATCATATAACATGTGCCAAATATTAAATTTGGTGCATTTTCTTTAAGCTATTTGCAAAATAAAAAATTGCATGGAAAGTAGATGGATGTTTTTATAGGCATCCTTCATAGTAAATAAAATTAGAAGGACTATTTTAATAATTCTTGATAATACATGCCTTTGTTCTACAAAGAAATAAGTTGGGTGCTTGAGCATAGGAAAGATGAATTGTCTAATATAACATAAGGATTTCAATTTTTCTGCCACTACCCATGCATCTGAAAAGTTGAATTATTTAAAGTGTATTGGACTAGAAATCAGAAAATCTGGATTCTGGTCCAGATTTTGCCATTTCCTGACCTTGGATGAATCATTTAACTTTGTGAGTCTAAATTTTCTTATTTCTAGAATAAGATTGAGGGGTTAGACCAGATGATACCTGTCCCTGCTCTAAAATCCTCTAATTCTAAAAGAGTGAAATACAAGTAGCACTTTAGGAGAAATAAATTATCAAATAATAAATCACTCATTTAGAAAAAGGATTAGGTGTTTTCTGCTTGGACTTCTCTCTCCTGCCCCACCCCACTAAAGACAGAAAGAGGACAAAAGGGTGAAAATTTTGGGAGCCAAATTTTGACTCTCTGAATCCCATAAGAAGTGACTTTGGAGTCAACAAAATACGGGTTCCAATCTCAGTGTTGGTTTATACTATGGGCCACACAACCTGTAAGAACCCAAGGGAATTCTCTTAAGACTACAAAATGCAAAGGAGACACTAATCAGCATTAGTGGCGTTAACAAGCCATGACTTCCCTATTACCAATGAAATCACAGGTTCAGACAAAAAATATCTTTTATTTTTTTCCCCAGCATAAGGAAAAATAAAGGGCAGCTAGGTGGTGCAGAGGCAAGAATGCCAGGCCTGGAGTCAGGAAGATCCATCCTCATGAGTTCAAATCCCACCTCAGACACTTACTAGCTGTGTGACCCTGGGCAAGTCATTTAACCTTGTTTGCTTCAGTTTCCTCATCTGTAAAAGGAACTGGAGAAGGAAGTAGCAAACCACTCCAGTATCTCTGCCAAGAAAACCCCAAATGGGGTCATGGAGAGTCTGAAACACTCGAATGATGACAACAATATCAACAACAACCCAACCCCTAAATAATCTCTGACCATTAAGGCTCTTTCCTACCCTAATGAGCAATGATTCTCTAGCAGAGATTAAAACTACCATGGTCTAAGGAGTTAAGCTCATTCCATTTTTCTTAATGAAATTATTACCAGTTTGAGCCATGAAAATTGGTGTTTGGATAATGGAGTTAAAAAATAAAAGGAGAGCCTCCATAGATAAGACTTTTAATCACAACTTGATTTCTGCTTTTAAATACACAAGTACTTCGTGTATATATGGCTACAGCTTGGATTCACCGATCATCATGTATCCCAGAAGAAACAAAATCAAGACAGAGATAGTCACAGGATCATACAATTAGAGACGGAAGGGACAGAAAAGGTCAGCAAGCCCAATCCTCCCATTTTACAGATGTCAAGTCAAATTAAGTGACTTTTCCTGGGTCACACAACTAGTGAGGCAGGATTTAAACCCAGGTCCCGTTGACTGCAGGTCCACTTCACTGTCCACTATATTTCCCTGCTTCTGTTGATTCTGTATAGAATCTCCATAATTAACAATAATGGGAATGAAATATAAGTAACCACATGATTGTCAGCTTGCTACCACAGCTGATATTTTCTTGAATTGTGCTTGAGGCTAAGGCTTCCTCTAAGCAAAAGCTCACACTTTCCTGTTTAATATAAATAGTCCATAGACGTTTATTAAGTGTCCAAACATTTATAGTATATCTACTATGTACCAGAAATTGTAATAAGTCTGGGGGGGGGACACAAAATGAGTTAAAAGATAGTGCCTGCCCTCTAGAATCTCCCAATCTAATGGGGGAGACAACAAGCAAATATGTGCATACAAGCTATATACAGGATAAATAGGAAATAATTAAGAGAAGGAGGGCACTAGAATTAAGAGAAATTGGAAAAGGCTTCCTATAAAAGATAGGATTTTAGTTGGGACTTAAAAGAAGCCAGGTAAAGTAGTAGGTAGAGATAACGAGGAAGAATATTTCAGTGTCACTGGATAGAAGAGTACATGGTGGAGAGTAACGTGTAAGAATACTGGAAAGATAGGAAGGGACTAGATTATGAAGAGCTTTGAACACCAAAGAGAGGATTTTGTATTTGATTCTGGAGGCTATAAGAAGCCACTGTAGTTTATGGAATAGGGGAATGATATGGTTGGATCTTCCCTTAAGGAAAATCATTTTGATGGTTGAATGGAGGATGGATTGGAGTGGGGAGAGACTTGAGGCAGGCTATTTTAATAGTCTAGGCATGAGGTGATAAGGGCCTGCACTGGAGTGTTGGTATTGTCAGGAGAGACAGGGGTATATATGAGAGATCTGGCAAAGGTGAAATCAACAGGCATTGACAACAGATTGGATATGGGAGGGGAGGGGGATGAGATATAATAAGAAGTTGAGGATGATATCAAGGTTGTGAGCCTGAAGAACTAGGAGGAGGATGTTGCCCTCTATAGTAATAAGAAAGGTAGGAGTAGGGAAGGGTTTAGGGAGGAAAGATAATGAGTTCAGTTTGGGATGTATTGCGTCTAAGATGCCTACTGGATGTCCAGTTTCAGATGCCTGAAAAGCAATCGGAGGTGCAAGATTAAAGATCAGGAGAGAGGTAAGTGCAGGATAAGTAAATTTGAGAATCATCAACATAGAGATGGAAGTTAATTCCATAAGAGCTAATGAAATGATATGGAGGGAGAAGAGGGTACAGGACAGAACCCTTTGGGACACCTATGGTTTGAGGGGGTAACCTAGAGGAGGATCTAACAAAGGAGACTGAAGAGTGGTCAGATAGGAGGAAGAAGAACCAGGAGAGAGTGGTGCTCCAAAAAACTAAAAAAAAGAGAGTACCAAGGAGGAGACCGTGACCAACAGTTTCAAAGGCTGCAGAGAGGTTGATGAGAATGAGGATTAAGAAAAAAAAATCATTGGATTTGGCAATTAAGAAATCACTGGTAACTTTGAAGAGAGCAATTTGGGTGGAATGTAAGGTCAGAAGCCAGATGTAAGGAGTTAAGTGAGAGGAGAGAAAGTAGAGGCACCTATTAAGATGGCCTTTCCAGAAAGTTTAGCCACAAAGGGCAGAAGAGATATAGGATTATAGATAACAGGACGAGAAGGATCAAGTCAGGGTTTTTTGAGGATGGCGGAGGGGTATGGGCCTGTGTATATGCAGTGGAAAAGGAAGTAAGAGAAGGAGGGAGAGATTGAAAATAAGTGAAAGGGTAGGGATGACAGAGGAAGCAATCAGGTAGAGGAGTTAGTGTTAGTAAAGAATAAGGCCACTTCATCATGTGAGACAAGGGTGGAAAAGATTATGGCCCAACATGTATGAGTAATATGAAATTAGGAAAGGAGGAAAAGAGGGGATTGCCTAGCAGCAGTGAGGACCCAGTTGAGGTTGTGTAATATAAATTTGTAGTGGATCCCATCAGGACAGTTGTATGGTTTTCTCCATCTTTGTTTGGCAGCATATGTGTAGGACCAAAGGCAGAGAGGATAGTGGGAGTGATCCAGGGTCTAGGTTTGGCAGGACACAATCCTATAATAATAAGAAAACTAGGGATTCAAGAGAGGAAGACAGTATAAAGTTGAATTGGCTCATCAATGGGTCAAGATGGGAGAAAGGAAAAAATGGGTGACATAATTATTATTGATTATGAAGAATGATAGTAACAATGATTATTGATGGCAGCTAGCATTTATATAGCTGCTATTATATGCTAGACACTGCTAAACACTTTACAAATATTATCTCATTTGATTCTCAGAGCATCCCTTCAAGGTAGGTGCTATTATTAACCCCATTATACAGTTAAGGAAACTAAGGCAAATAGAGATTGTGACTTGCCCAGGTGAACACAACTAGCAAGTATCCGAGGCTGAATTTTAACTCTGTTCTTCCTGACTCCAGACCCCATGCTCTATCTGCTGCACCATCTAGATGCCTACACTTAACAAGTAGTTGTTCAGTCTATACTCAAGGAGCTACATTATCTGGAAAGTCTACTGTATACAGACCATTCTACACCTGTCCAGTTTTAATTCTTGTGAAGCTTTTCCTTACATTCCATTGGATCTCTGACCTCATCGATGCAGTGGCTATTCCCTTGAATAGTACGAATCACAATGCACCCATGCCTGTCTATTCTGGGTAACTCTTATTCATGTTGTCCCATAACTCCACCACAAGGGCTTCACCTGATGTGTTGGAAGCCTTCCTTTAGTTCACTTGACATTACATGGGTACCAGGGGAGTAATGAACTGTCTACTGCTGTTTTTGTCATACATTTTTTCCTTTTGTTGAACTAAAATCCATCTAGACAGGTAGCTATAGGTACAAACTTTTGCAAAGTAATATGAAAAGTAAATCAGTAAATAAATAATCAATAAAGCAGTCAGTAAATATTTTTAAGTGCCTACTATGTGCCCAGCACTGTGCTAAGTGCTGGATAGGGCAGTTTACAAGTAGTTCATATGTCCTGACTTCCCAATAAAGAAACACACTGGGGAAAAACTGTAGGAGAATAGATACGAACTTTTCAGGGAATGAGTAGGATGCCTGGTAAAGTCATCTCATTTTCCCATCTCCATTCCCTGCTCCTATTTCCTTTTCTTCAGATCTTCCTTAGGTAAAAGAAATCATTCCCAATCATAGTCCCTGACAAAGTTGGCTCTGAGAGCAGTGAGAAGCTGCACAGGTTTCTTTTGTCCTTCATATACAAGCTTCGTTGGGAAATGCTATGGATAATCTGTGCCTAGGGACTTAATTCAAAGAGTGATTTAAATCCTTGTATCCACAATTCATCTGAGCAAGCTTTGTCCCTGGCTATATTGTTAACCTTGAACTATGTGGTTTTCTCCCTTTGATGGGTTCTAAAAGCTCATTTCCTAAATTCCATTTCAGTTCTAAAGAGAAATTTTGCCTTTTTTTAAACAAAATTTTATTTTGGGATTTAAAAAAGAGCTCATTTGTAAAAATAAAAACCCTATTGTGCTCCAGCATAATCTCTTATGTCCTGTATTTGTTCCCCTCTCCCCATAGGAAAAAGATCACCCAAAAAAATCATTGGAAAAAAAAGTCACCCAACACATTTGTGCTGTATATACCTGGGAGATTACTAGTGAAGAAGAAAGTACAGGAGCTCTTCTCCATTGCTTTCCCTGTACAGGAATGGCAGTCAGAGAACATTCCTTCGTGGGCAGCCAAGTTTGGAAGTTAGTTTGATTTCTGGCTAGGAGAGGAGGGAGTGGGGGAAGGGAGGGCAGAAGAGGGGGAGTAGCAGAATGATTTGTCAGCCTGGTCTTTCGTTCCCAGCCTTTCAGTAATAGCCATCAATGAAAGCATCCTCTTTCATCCATGCAGGGACAGGTAAAAAGACAGCTGAGTAAATCTGTATTAGATATCAGAACGGAAGCACAGCCAGGGCTGGGGGAGAAAGGGAGGGGACATGAAAGCTTGTGATTGGTGAGTTCACCAAAGGCATCTGCCAGTGGGACTTCAATGGAATGTGAAACCAAATCATTTACAAGTTAAAGATAGACACAGTATATACCCAGCTCTGGAGACAGGGATTAGGTTCATCTTGCTCCCTAGAATTTCAGAAAGTTCTGTTTTGATCTCTGTTGTAATTAACTCTTTGGTCAAATTTTGTCCTAGATTTTATTTTCTCCTTTTCGTATCCATACAAATTTTGGATACATTGGAATTAAGGTGATTTAGGAGGTGATGGTGCATACACTAGGGTAAGTAGAAAGCTTTGTTTTCAGGTGCAACTCTTTAACTGTTAAAGTTAATTTGGAATTCTTTAAAGAAAGGAAAAATGAAATAATTTGGGCTTTGAGTATCTTAAGGGTAACCATTCCTCTATCCTTCTAGAGACATTTGGATTTCATGTTTTAAGCCACTGAAAGAAATCTTTGTAGTTTTTTTTTCTGTAATGTTTGCCAATCCATTTTAAATTAATCTGTTCTACCCTTTGCTCTTCCCCCAGACACACACACACACACACACACACACACACACACATACACACACTTAACCTACTTCTAACACACCAAATTTGTTTAATTAAAATATCAGTAGTCTGACACTTTAGGATACTAAAAACAAAGAATGTCATCTTTGCAGTGTGTTGTGGGGGAAAGTGGGTTATTGTTAGGTGGGTTTGATACTTCAGAAAAACTTTGTGATTTCTCTTGCATTATACTTCCTAATTTGCATAGCAAGAACAAGCTATTTGAAAAGTACACAGAGCAACTAGAAGATAATTTCTTACCTAATCTTAAAAAAAAATTAGGGGACAAAAATAGCACCTACCATATAGTAGATACCCAACAGGTACTTTCAAACTAAATGGTGAAAATACACAGCTTTCACTGGAAAGTGCTTTACTTAAAGAAGTTATTTTCTAATAAGTGTAACTAGTAATTCCTAGCATATTCCCTTAACTAATCCCTCAGGAAAAAAATAGAGCTGATATTTGCTAAATCACTACAAAGATTTGATTATATTGCAAAGTGTGTGTTGGGGGTGTAATTTATTTTTTTTAAATTCACTGATCTATATTTTAAGGATTTTTGTGCTTCTTTTAGATGAGGGGACAGAGGAGCAAAATTGCTTGAGAATGACCAGTTTCATTTCCTTGCACATTTTGACCATGTATAGATTTTGATTTTGTTTTGTAAAATGACCTCTTGGCTCTGTTCTTTACTAGCTGCTCTTCCAAACTTGCCCAGCACTCCTTCTGGATAAATATTGTCCATAATTGTCACAGGGTACACAATGTGAATTAGAAAGTCTTTATATGGGGAAAATAAATCTGCTGACACCGTGGTTATAAAGCCCCGTGCTAAAGACAGTTGTTAAGTATGAAAGTTTAATCTTTGCTCTATTATTTAATCTAGGCTCTACTAGATTAAATAAGATTAAAATAGAATAGAACAATGGGTGCCTTAATCTGGTTACTTTGCATGTGCAAATAATTTTCAATTTGGCTAAGAAAAATAGCACCTAGTGTTAAGGCCTCAAAAGGAAAATGGATGTTAGACTAATGATCTATGGGGAAATTTGCCTTTTTGCATTTTTGCAGGGGGGTAAAGGAAGTGGCAGCAATTTAGTAATCCTGAAATACTTCCTAGAGGTATAGTACAACAATTTCTGAGCAAGATTATGAAAGCTAAGTAATCTATTCACCTAGTGGTGTCTCAAACTCTAACCTTTCTCTATTAAGCTTCTCAAAAAAGGACCAGATATCAGTTATCTACAAGTTAGTGTTATTTCAAGGGAAAGTATGAGAATCCCAAGGGTATTTGTACTTTAAATCTTATCTCTAACTATGAAGAGAAAGGCTTTGTTGCCTTTTATAGATATTCTAGCCAGTGCAGTAGGGAAGGATTTTAGTGGGCCGACAAAAGAGGTTGTAGGGACAGGGCCTCCTCTGAAATCCCAGGACCTAGGCAGTAAGCAGTAACCAATTCTATCTACCTCTAAGCAAATCATTCAGCCAATCAGCACTGAAATACTATGTGATAGAGACTGTCCTGAACTCTGAGAATGCAAAGAAAGGCAGTAACTTAGGCTCTGTCACCAAGGCAAGTCTTGTGGTACAGAATGGTGGGAATTTTCCCTACCCACTTTGTAAAATTAATTTCCTTTCATATTTGAAAAAAATCACCATGTATTCTGGCATCTGTGGCAAATTACTCAGCTCAGTCCTTCCTTTTTGGTGTGAAAGATTTAAGTAACATTTACTTTTCTGTCAGAGCCTCCCTTTACCCCACTTGTGAATTCCTTCCAGTATTGTGAATGAATGAGTGAATGAATGAATGAAGCATTTAAGTACTTACTATGTGCAAAACACTGTCCTAAGTGCTAGCCATACAAATAGAAAAGCAGGGACAGCCCTACATTCTAGGAGCTCACATTCTAATGGGGAAGACAACTTACCCTCCTCAGACAGCCTCAGAATTGCCTCTTTGTGTGACTTCAAGAGTTTGCCCTGGAAACTGCTGTTGAGGATCAGGGGTGGACAGTGGTAGGCTGGTAAATATTTAACAACTGTTTTTCTTGAAGGGGGATAGGGAATGAAGACATAGCAGAACTTTTAAATATTAATCTCTATTATAAACATTTTTCCATCACTTTCATAAGTCTAAACAATCAACAAAATCAAGCTCTAATTTGTAGTGTTTGCTGATTTCTGAGGTGTAAATATTCACACTAAAAATTTAACAATTGGCTCTCCAGTATGAACTGTTTCCATCACATCTCTGGAAGTGGGATATACAGTTGAAGCTACCCTATAATTCATGGGGTGGTTACTTGTCTGAAATTTCTAGGTGTACTCTCACTCTATTCTTTTTGACTTTCTTGAGCGCTTTTCGTAAGACAGGAAGTGACCCGTACAGAGCTTCTGTTTTTGGAGTAGGGAGGGATGAGGGATTTAAATTCTCTTCCTCTATCCCCCTCCCCCTCAATAAATCATTGACTGTAAAAAGGGAGAATCCCTATAATTAACCCTCTTTCCATGTAAACACTACCCCTCCGATAAACTTAGACATTCTCCCATCATTTTGGGTGACAGAGAGTGACCCTCATACTATTAGGGAAGTAGATGCTGATCTCTTCTCAATTATACAGGAGTGGCTTATACCCTTGTTTTTCCCACCCAGTGGGATTCTGGCATGCTAACAGCAAAACCGAGCCAAAAGGAGGTCAGAGACAAGCTCTGTGTGTGTAACTCTGTGTGTGTAACTGGTGTATTTCTGATGGAATCTCAAAGTCCAGTATAAGTTGTTTTTAACACTGGTTGTGTTTTCCTCTTTAAGATACTGGAGAGTTGACTGTAGTATCAACTTACTTATCCTTATACTCTGTCCTCTCAGGCACAACACTTTTAAATTTCAGCAAGTTTTCAACATATAAACGTAGAAGTGATAGGGAAACAAGGAAGAATAATGAATCCTCACAGAGACTATTAAATTAACAGGAAAATTGGTAGGGAGAAATGTTGCTTTGTTGTTTTCACAGATATTTTAAAATTGATTTTTATTATATTTATAAATTTGAAACATTTTAGGAGGAAAAAAATATCCACTCATATCTTTGACTATTCATAGAAAGTCTTTCTTTTCCTTTTTGTATTTACCCTTTGCTTTCGCATTTTAAACTACTCATTCTTTAAGCCTTTTTGTTATGGCTGAGTTGTTTCAGTTGTGCCCAACTCTTTGTGATCCCATTTGGGGTTTTCTTTGTAAAGATACTGGAATAGTTTGACATTTCCTTCTCCAGCTCATTTTACAGATGAGGAAACTGAGGCAAACAGGGTTAAGCGACTTGCCCAGGGTCACACAGCTAGTTAGTATCTGAGGCCAGATTTGAACTCAGGTCTTCCTCACTCCAGGCCCAACACTCTATCCACTGTGTCACCTAGCTGTCCTTCTTCAACCCTGGGGCCTATTATTTAAAAGATATCATTAATATTGCAGGTCCTTTATATCAAGGCTTAACATGCAATGTTTTTTTTTTTAATTTCAAAAATAATGATTCCATTATGCCGAGGGAGGATGTGCAAACCATGTTTGAAATGTGAATAGAAAGGAATATTAGGCATGATGAAGCCACCAGGTATCAAAAGGAAGCATAGTCAAGTGGCAATGATTGAATAATAAAACTACCGATCTGATTGGCAAACATGCTGAATGGTGAAAATAAGAAGATATGCTAGCTTCCAAATTCATCTCCTTGAACACAAACTCAGGGTCAGCAGTCAATATATAAGGTTACTGTCTGAAATCATCGAGGTGCCAAAGGATGATAACTGAGGTAAGGTAAAGGGGTTGTCCCAAACTGAATAAAAAAGGGACAAGTGAAGTTTTAGCCATTTAAGGACATGGAGAATTACTTTCAATCCACTGGATCCATACCATTTAAAAAATGGGAATAATTTTTCTACTTAAAGGCAGACTATAAGTCTCTGTTCACATCAGATGTGTTAGAGGGGGGAAAGTCGTATTTTGTCTCCATTATGGAGATGTTTGACTTGTCCTCATATGCTCGGGGTACAAGGAGCAGGACTTTAAAAAGGCAACAATTTGATATCTTGCTTCTTAATCTCAGGGTAAATTTTTGCTAGCTTGTTTCATTCAAAACTATTCCCATTTGTTATAAAAGTATGTGTGGCATAATCCCAGAAAAACCCAGTAACAAGATAAACAAAATCGTCTAAATACTACAGTCTGCTAGTATAAAACTTTTATACTAAAAATATTCCATGTATTTTGTGGAACTTTTCTGCTAAATTTTAACATAAAATAGGAATGTTGAGGAATGAAAGATAGTGAAAGGAATTTGTTTGGAGTATGTAGGAGTATGTGCCATTTACATATATGTATATATATATATATATACACATACATATGTATATATACGTTAAAGAATAATAGATTTAGTGCTAGAAGGGATCTTAGTTGTCATCTAGTCAAACACCCTCATTTTACACCCGAGGCCCTTCTGAGGACATGCAGGTGGTAAATGACAGAGCTTGGATTCGATCCCATGTCCTCTGATTTCAAATAGAAGGCTCTAACGCACCGTGTTTTCTCGCTTAATAGGATTCTAGGTAAATGGTGAAACACTTAGTTGGATTAACAAAGCTGTATCCTTTTCTGCATGATCTTTTCTATAACCTAAAGAAATATGATGGATGCTCAAGGTTTATTAAACTTTCATGTATTTCTAAAATATAGATTTTCTGTTAAAGACATTTAGCTCCATTTTTTAAAACTTTTCTACCTTCTTGTGGTTCTAGTAGAAGGACTGGCCAGTGACAGCTCAGTGCTTAGGAGCACATACTTCATATTCTTCCTGAGGTATTCGTGTAGATTTTGGTGAGACCACTTCCGGGCTTGCACAATGAAGACTCCACTTTAGAACATTGAGATGTGCAAATTTAGAGACATCTCCATTCCAAATGTTCATATGGACTATTTGTGTCTGGCCTTCTGAGCTTATAATTGGTCTGATCAACTACAGCCACACACAATATACCTTGACTCCAACATAGCAATGTGACTTTGGTCCTCTTCAAGAACTAAGGATAACAACCAAGAGCACTGGCAGGAATTCTGTGACTATTTCCCACCTACTTAAAGTGTGACAGAAAGGGAGATTTTACTTAGCTGTTGAGCTTGGTTGTGCACACAGAAGATCAAATCAAGCTCTGTCCCTGGCTGCATTTCAGTGAGGAGGAGGAAATCCTATAAACATGTGTGTGGGAAGAGAGGTTTAGGCCTTTATCACCCCACACCAGAATGGAGCCTTGAGCCAATAACATTATAAAAACAGCCCCAGTTATTCAGAGATTCCACTAGAACCCTGATGGGAGATGTGATTAGCAACTCCTTGAAGACTCAACTTGCTCCTAGGAGTTGGGATAAGGACTTGCTGAGTTAATATGGGCTATATATTGAGCCTCATTTGGGATAGAAATTTGGCCCCGTACATTTATGGGGATCTATCTCATCCTAGCTCTTTTGTTTTTGTATTCCTTAATTTTCAGTATCTATTTGAGAAAAATTGATAGCGGGTTTTTTTCTTGCTTTTGCTATAATTTTTCAGTTACTTTCTCTAGTAGGTTTCCTTTAAAAGTCAGACAAGTTCCTTTTGAGATTATTTTTGCACATTTGAATTTTTAAATAGTGATACTGGCTATATTGCTGAATCCTTTTCAAGTATTGATATTGATCCCTCACAATGTGCTGCTCCCTAGTATCAGTCACCACTTAGTATCTCCTCTATATCATTCACTGACCTAGTTATTCACACCCCAATGTTACGGGGTGTTTTTTTTTACATTTTTTCAATTATCAAGCATTTCTTTTTTCCCCTCCTGCCCCCCCATCAAGAAAAAAGAAAAAGAAAAACAAAATCCTTGTAAGAAATAAGCATAGTCAAGCGAAATGAATTCCCACAGTAGCCATGTTGAAATATGTGTGTTTCATTCTGCATGTTAGTCCATCACCTCTGTGTTAGGAGTACTCCAATATCATTTAGTTAACATCAAGTAGCTTTTACATTTACTGAAAAGATAGAACACTTTTAGCTTTTGTTATATTTTATATATTTATATATTATGTAAGTAATATATAAGTATATTTATATACTTGTTTACTGAAAAGAGAGAACAAGGCTCAAATACAAAAACATACCACCAAATCAAGAGTACATATTCCCTATGCCATTTTGGTCCCTGGAGAGCATAAGCTCAAATTTCAAACAGTTTCTACAAAGTATTAACCCCTTGCACCCAGTGCAGCTTCTGAACAATATACTCCCTTCTTACAAAACACAGCATCTTGGCTACCAGGATGAGCCACTAATGGGATGAGTCAAGCAAGTGACTCCTCAGCCACAATGGTGCACCAGACTTGACTGCCAGCCAACTGATACGGATTCCAGTTCTTGGACCTCTGGTAGCTTGTACTTCCAGCCTTTGAAAGCTCACAAGATCACAGCCATTTGCAATGCTCTTTGAATTCAGTTTAAGAAAGAAAATACAGATTGGGGAACAGAAGCAACAGCAGGGCTTTGTGCTCATGTAACACAACCCAGGTGGACAGATAAAGGTCCTAGGCTTCTCTTGCCACCTGAAGGCTTCTGCCATTTCATCCTTCTTACTTGAATGCAGTCAAGAAAAGAGAGAATGATTTACCCAAGTGGTGCCTTCTGTACGCACACCTGGTTCTGCCTCAGCAGCTGCGGAAAAGGCTCCACTTTGCCACACAACGAGTGAAGGAAACAGTCATAGAATCCCTGCACCTACATGCCCTGAGCTAGGTCCCTCCACTGTGCATGCCTGAAAACGCACTCACCAAACATCTACATGACATCCAGCAAGGCATGACATATATACCTTAGGCATTCACCAACCACTCTCTTCATTAAATATTTTTCTTTCTTTGTTCCAAGGAAGTAAGCAGATTTCTAGACTAGGAAACCCAAGATGACTACTGGGCTATAGTCCAAGGTTATCTGTTGTCACGTCCAATGCTTCACGACCCCGTTTGGGGTTTTCTTGGCCAAGATACTAGAATAGTTTACCATTTGCTTCTCTATCTCATTTTACAGATGAGGAAACTGAGGCAAACAGGGTTAAGCACCTTGCTCGGGGTCATGCAACTAAGAATCAGAGGCCAGATTTGAACTCAGGTCTTCCAGACCTCCAGGCCCACTGATCTTTCCATTGCACTACCCAGCTGCTCTCACTCAAGATTGTAGCTCACTTAAATATCTTGCTGTAATCACACAGATTCATCTTTATCCAGAATTAGCTTCTCACACAAAGAGTTATCCCAGCTTATCTGAATCCTTACTGCAAATGAACAGACATGTATGGATTCACCTTAGGTGGTTACCCTCCCTTCCTCTGCCTCTTAGAATCTGTAGCTTCCTTCAAAGCCCCCGAAGAGCCATTAGGCCTTTTCTTATCCTCCCTACATAATGATGATAGTGATAATGGCTAACATTTGTATAACACTATGTGCCCGGCACTGTGCTAAACACTTCATACTCTCATCTGATCCTCACCAGGAACCCAGGCGGCAGGTGCTATTGTTAATCCCATTTTACAGAGGAGGAAACTGAGGCAAACAGAGGTTAAGTGACTTGCCCAAGGCCACCCCGCCAGTGGCAGAGGCTGGGTTTGAACTCTGTTCTTCCTGAATCTAGGTTCTGTGCTCTGTCCATTGCACCACCTAGGTGCCCCCAGCATCCTGGTGTTTCTCTTCCTCCCCCTGAAAAGTTACTTTATTTTGTATATACTTTAAATCTACATGTTGTTTTTGCAAATTAAAAGTAATCTCTTTGAGTACAGGGATTGTTTCATTTTTGTCATTTTATACCCAGTGCCTAGCAGAAGTATGTGACCTATTGTAAGTGCTTAATAAATGCTTATGGTTGAAATGATAAAGACTTTGTTTTGAATAACATTAGGAAATTAACCACGGTAGGACCATGATCTCTTAAGTACTTCCAAAATTTTGATTTGGACTAGAAACCTCCTGAGATCCCTCTTAGCTATGAGAAGACAAGGTTTACAGGGTGTCCCAAAAAGTTTTAATCTGTTCAAGAAGGAAAACAAAAAAAAGCAAAGAGGAATGAAGGCTCAAAGAGGTAGTTTTGTAGCTCTAGCTCATAGCATGTGTGTGTATAGCTATTCATTCTTGGTGATGTGGGAGCAGATTATTTGTTTTGTTTTGGATGGGGGAAGGCAAGGCAATTGGGGTTAAGTAACTTGCCCAAGGTCACACAGCTAGTAAGTGTATCAAGTGTCTGAGGTCAAATTTGAACTCAGGTCCTCTGGACTCCAGGGCCGGTGCTCTATTCACTGTGCCACCTAGCTGCCCCAGATTATATTTTTGAAGTTGCCTTCACTAGTCTATTTGATTTTTAAGACTCAGGGAGCATTTGCTATCCCGTGGAGATTTTGCTGCTCCCTGGGTCTTTATCACAGCCACAGTTTTCCTATTTTACTCTCAGCCTTGCCAGTATTGGTAGATGCCCTGGCATGTAGCTTCCATCTCTTCTGGTATGCAACTAGTCTTGTCTGTGGACAGTTACTCTGGTAAAAACTTTGAGAAGAAACAGGTGCTTCCTTCACGGGTACAAATATTAAACAGCTTATTTTGTGTAAAGTGCAGATAGCAAGTATTATAGCTTATTCCTGTTTCCATTTTCAAAGAGTTGCAAAAGAGTGTGAGAAAGACAAAAATAAAATCCCTAAGCACATTTTTTAACACAGGTCCCCTTCACCAGTTATTTTTAGTGCAGGAAAGGTATTGAACTCAGGCCAGGAAGGAACAGAGTGGCAATGATATATGCTATAAATGCATAGATTTGGGCAGTTTGTATCATCCGACCATACCATTTTTTCATTTAGGTTAAAAAAAAACTTTGAGAGGAGAAAATAAAATCCAAACCAAGGGTTTCAGAGATCAACGAAACACTTATTCACAATGATTTTCCTAAAGTCTTAGATTTTTTGAAATTTTCATTTAATTCATCCTTGAGGAATTGTATGAAGATTGGGAAGTACTGTGAGTTGCAGGCCACAAATATATGTTTAATATCCTTAGCTTAAAAGTTATAAAAAATTTTAATATCTGTACTACCTGTCTCATCGGATTGTGTGGGAAAGACTTTGAAAACCTCAATCTACCTTGTAAGTGTGATTTGTCATTATTATTTCTTTTGAATCCTTGGGTTTTCATTGTCATGGTCAAATGAGAAATAGTGAAATTTTGAAAATGTCTTTTAAGAGTTTTTGACAGAGGAGGAGAGAATAGCTTGCCATGATTTGCCACACAGATTGCAGAAGAACAGATTTCAAGGAGTTCAGAGAAAGGACAAGTGGGCTCCAGGTAGCCTGAAATTGTACCGAGAATTTAGCCTAAGAGCAATGAAAATTTCCAAGAATTAAATGCTTATGACACAAATGATTCTCATCAAAGGGGGGAAAAGAAGGAATTATGTAAAGAAATTAATGTTGGAAACTCATTGGCCAACTTAGATTTTCATAATGATATGTAAAATATGGATAAAGGCAGAACATAACTGAGAGGAAAAAAAAAGTCACAATCCATAGTGCCAGCAGCACTACTGACCCAAATGAGATGAAATTGGTGACTCCAAAAAGGGGTTTTTAAGCTATGTTGGGAGCAAGATGAAAAGCTAAGAAGAGGGAGTTCCAATCCTTGGAATAGATGGGTCACTGATAACTGGTAACTAGACAAGGCAGGACTACTCAGTCTTTATTTTATTTTTCTTAAATCAAAGAGAATAATCTTCAGAATGGGAAAGATAGATTAAAAAATAGTTAACAGGTAGTTAAAATCTATGAAAGGTGAGGAAATAGCAACATAGCACCTTATTGTTAAGTTGTGTCTGACTGTGCGACCCGATTTGGGGTTTTCTTAGCAAGGATACTGGAGTGGTTTGCCATTTCCTTCTCCAGCTCATTTTACAGATGAGTAAATAAGGCAAACAGGGCTAAATGACTTGCTCAGCTAAGTGAGTGTCTGAGGCTGGCTTTGAGCTTAAGTCCTCCTGACTCCCGGGTTGGTTCTTTATGCACTGCAACACATATCTTTCCAAGAGAGCACCTACCTGATCTCAGAGTTGTCACCTCATCCCTACAAACTGCTGCCTAGAGGGCTGAAAGAATTGGTCGAGGATTTTTGAGTTGATGTCTGCAATCTTTGGAAAATCTTTTAAAATGGAAGGGGTGTCCACAAGTCTAGAGATAACCAGATTTCCTGATTTTCAAATGAGGGAAAGGAGGGGAAGCCTTCAAACTAAGGGATAGTAAGCTTGGCTTTGATCTCTGGAAAAAATTCTATAATTCATTATCAAAGGCATAGTTTCTCAGAATTTTGGGACTGATAAAAAATATCTTGGCATAATCAAAAATCAGTCATGCTAGACTAAAGAAATTTCCTTTATTTTTTTGTTTATCAAGCTAAGAGATTGGTAAATCAGGGAAAGTATTCTTGTACTTTAGCTAGGCCTATGACCAAATCTCTCACAAATCCTCATGGACAAGATGGAGAGACATGGACTGGGCAGATTCAGAACTGTTTAGACCCAAAGAATGGCCAGGAGTGATTAATGACAACCAGGTCTTTACTAGAGCCTTCCAAGGATCTATTCTCAGCCTGAGGTTCCAAACTTTAACAGCTCATGGAACCCACAGTGTATTCTTCCCCTCTCTCCCTTGATGTTGACAACAACCTGGTGCAGGACTTCATTTCCTCACACTTTGACTGTTACAACAGGCTGATTGGTCAACCTGCCACAAGGTTCTCCTCACTCTGGTCCATCTTCCACTCAGCAGTTAAAGTGATCTCCTTAGAGCATAGGTCCCACAATGTCATCTCCCTACTCAGTAAACTACAATGACTCCAGGAACAAGTATAAAATCCTGTTTGTCATTCAAAGCCCTTCTTATACCGTACACCCCAACCCACCCAGGATTCTTCCCTTCAGTGACATCAGCCTCGTTGCTGTTTCTCAAACAATACACTCTATCTCATGACTCCCTATGTATTTTCACTGACTATGCCTCATGCCTGGAATGTTTTACCTCCCAGCTAAAAATCTCACCTTCTACAGGAAACCTTTCCTGATCCCCCTTAATTTTAGTGCCTTCCCTCTGATGATTATTTCCAATGTATCTTGTATATAGCTCATTTTTACATAGTTGTTGCATGTTGCTTCCCCCGTTAGACTATGAGCTCCTTGAGATTAGGTATCTCTATTTGAGTAGATAGCTCTAGCACTTAAAGTAGTGCGTGGCACAAAGTAGACCTCTAACAAATGTTTATTGATTAAATAATTTTTTCACAGCCCCCCAGGCCAAAAAAAATTCCCAACAGTTTCATTTATTGAATAATTAGGTCCAAATAATAAGTATTTATGTCCTAATAACTTAGCAGTCATTTGAAAAAATAGTACATGTAAATGGAAAGGAGTTTCTTTTAAAATTTCATTCTTAAATAACCGTTATTATTTACTGATGTGTTGTGTGTTCCTGTTTGGCACTGTGCAATGTCTTAAACCTTGGAATCAGATTGGACACCACCAACTTCATTTTGTGATCCACATTAATTTTTACGCAGTACTTGCTTATTTATCACAGCAACTGACCCAAAGTCAGCTACATTCAAAGGCTGCAAACAGAAAAGTTTTCAAAGTTAATGGCTGAGATAACAAGTAAACAAATCATCTCAAACATTCAAGAGATGTTATTGAAAAGAACATAGCATGAGCTAACTTTGAAACTGTGAACTGCCTTAGGAGGCATCCCAGGAGTCCACTGTGACTGTGGAGAACCGTCTAGGAAGCTCAGGTATATACAGTTTAGCCTTTTCATGAATGACTGGGGAGAAGATAGCATGTTTTCTTCAGGCTACTTTAATAAAAATATATCTACAACAAGAGACTTAATAATTCCTACTCTACTGTTCTAGGCTCAGACCATAACTGAATTATAGTGTTCAGTTTGGGACACCACATCTTAGGCACAACAGACTGAAGCTCAGCCAGAGCAGAGCAGGCCAGAATATGAAGGACTATGGCAACCCAGGATGTTCATTTTGGAAAAGAGAAATCTTAAGGGTGACATAATAAGTATCTTAAGTTATGTGAAGGCCTGCCACAGGGAAAATTATTGCGCAAGTATTATGCTTGTTCAGAGAATGGAATTAGAAGCAGTAGGTGGAATTTATGGTCAGTTTTTGTCTTGAGAGAAGGAAAAACTTCCTAAAAAGTCCAGATACCCTGAAAGAGAGTGAGCTGCCTTGGGGACCAGTAGATTCCCCATCACAGGATGAGGAACTAACTGGGTGACCACTTGCCAATTACAGGTGTCGTAAAGAAGTTTCTTCTTTAGGTTTGAATTGAAATATAAAACCTTTTTGATTCTTCCCCACTCTGAGATGCTATGATTCTGTGAAATACATTAACTGAGTTTTTATGAGTGAGAAATACTGTGTATTTAGGGTTTAGATTTAAGGCAACAAGATATATTGTACAGCAAGGAACGTTAAACAACTGTTTGAACTTGTAGCTTTAAATTGGGATTTTTCTTGCACTTTCCTAATATGTGTATGTATCTTCCAGACATTAGAATTAAACCAATAATACAAAATGTCAAGATAGATGGGGGATTTGGAAACACTAGAGTATCGGTTGTTAATAACTGTGTAATATTGGATACATAATTAAATCTTAAGCATTCTAAATTCTCCTTGGAGGGTGAGGCTAAGATTTAAACAACAAAACAGTTTAATCCCAAAACACAAGTTTTCATTGACCTACTTACAAAAGAAGGAGTCCTTTTCCATTGTAGCAATATAGGTTTGTTCAGTGATCATGATGAAGTCATAGAGAAGGGAAACAGGCTATGTTCAGCATCCCACAAATTCTCAGTTCCAAGACAGCACAGAAAACCTGCATGGCATACTGGATAGAGGAATGGTCTTGAAGTCAGAAAGATCTGGGTTTGAATCTCACTTCTGATAGTTACTAGTTGTGTGACCCTAGGTAAATCAGTTATCTCCTCTGAATCTAAATTTCCTCTTTATAAAATTTATATAAAAATTTATATATAAAATTCCCAATTTATAAAATAAAGATAATTGCTTCAATAAATGAGATAGTGCATAATTTTTAAAGCTTTAAAGCACTATATTCCATTACTTTTAATATTTCATTTAAGTTGAGACTATTAGTCTATAAAGAATGTGGTTAGTTGTTACTTACGTTACAATTCACTTTTCCACCCTTCTGTAGAAAAGATTTCATGAAAAGAAAAAAATCGTTTTAAACATCACCCATTTTCCTGAATTTTCCTATAAGTTGCCTTTCTTTTAATCCTTCATCTCTCTTTATTTCTCTTTCATGAATTCCATGAGAAGGCTAAAAGCTGGCCAACTAATTGTTATCAATCAGTAATCATGAGTGAAGCCCATTAGTAGGGGCTTGTGAACTATAGCATTAGAAAAACAACTCCACAACCCCTCATGGGTTAATTTACTGCCATATGGGAACTTGATCTGTCAGTGCAAATGGGAGCTTGGTAGAGAAGCTTCAGAGCATGATAGATCAAGAGATAAGAGATATAAAGGATCTACTTCCTTCATAATTGGTAACTGATCTCAGTGAAATGCCATGACTGCCAAAAATGAATGGGTTCCCTGAATTTTTTTGTAGTCCCTGGAAAATACTACTTAACCCAAAGAAGGTTCTGGAATTAAAATTATTTCCCTAAAGCTAAAAGAATACTCTACTTCTGCTTCATTCAGCATTTTAGCCCCTTTTGAAATAAAGAGTATTTACTTAGTCCATTTAAATAGGACTTAATGGCTGTATGCTACCTTCTCCCATGAGTGCCTTTGAACAACATCCCCACACCCCGAAAATAAAAAAGTGTGCTATGAAGAGAATTCATCTGAATAGCAGACAAGAAGTTCTTAGCCTA
This sequence comes from Trichosurus vulpecula, assembly GCF_011100635.1. Lineage (NCBI taxonomy): Eukaryota > Metazoa > Chordata > Mammalia > Diprotodontia > Phalangeridae > Trichosurus > Trichosurus vulpecula. Next base: position 258,259,144 of record NC_050573.1, read on the forward strand.
ACATTTTTACCTTTAATTAATATTCGTTTATAGTCTGCCCTGGGGCTGGGCTGAGAGTGTTTATTCTCTAATGGTTGTAATAATGCCCCTCAAATTTCATTACAGAATAGTTCTGAACATCATATCTCACCACTGTGTTAACATTGCCACCTCTGGAACTCACAGCTATTTGAACAGCCTCATGGCAGTACTCACTTTCTTGTCTAGCCAATCATTAAGCTAATTGCCTCCATGTTCCGAAATCACACAAGACACAAGGCGTCTGAATCTAATAGCACAAATAGTTGTCCAGGACATGGGGATTACTTCATTCTCTTGTAAAAAGTATGATGTGACCATTAAATGTTCACTAACAACCAAGACCTCAGATCTCACTCATTTTAGAAAAAAAAATTGGTACCTACGGTATTACCAGAACATTTTTATAAAGATATGAAGGAAGTATTCAACTTAATGAACCAGAGTCTCCTAGTGAGCAAGTTCCATTCCAACTTGGAGCCCACAAGGGTAAATGATTGCTTCAGCGGGCTAAATAATACCCTAGTGGCCTCAAAAGACAGAGTGCAGCTTCCAGAAGGGTCTGGTGTATTGTCAGAAAATAGCTTGCTCCCTAGATGAATCTCTTGTGAATCACCCATAACATTTCCTAAGGAATTTCTTGGATGCCATCCACAAATACCAATTGAGTTTGACCTTTATTAGTTTAGGAAATTTGATAGTGTCATAATTTGAATTGATAAATCTGCTGTGTCTCACAAGTAAGAGGTATAATTGATGGAAAACATGTGTGTGTGTTTTGCTTTAAAACCTGATTAGGCTTTACAAGTAGAAAACTTAGGTAAAATAATTACATTTTTAAAATTACATTCAAGTTAATCAGAAATTTCTTTTCATGCCTCTCTGTAGGTATAGCTAACTTCCTCTGAGTAATTATGGAGGCAGCTCCTTTTCTTAGCTCTTCTTTGGAGTTTTAGGATTGTACTATCTAGACTTAGAATAATTATTATGAATCTATGAAATACCCACTTTCCCCCTCTTTGATCAACTAAATTTATGGTTTTGTATATTTATCTTAGCCAATCATATTTTTTACAAGAAATTATGAGAGTTTAATAGGAGGAGAAAAGCACCGATTGGCCTGATGACATTAGGCTACATTGTAGACCTGACTTGATTATTTCCAAGTTAAAGATACTGCTTCAGATTTTCTACTCAACTATTGCTGGTGATCTGATGATATCAAATAAGCAAATGAAAATGCAGCTGCCTGGCTTAGTTATATATGCATTTGCTAAAAAGGGAAGCCAAAATATTTCACATATAAAACTTCTAAATCAGAAATAAAATAAACAGTTCTGCCACATCAAGGAATGCTTATGTTAGAATATAGATTTATGAGGAAGTAGAAAAGTGAAATAACAGGCACAGCTTGGGCTGACTGAATCCTTGCATTGGGAACATTTTTTAACATACTCATAGCAGTTCTCTGATAGTTGCAATAGAAGGAAATAAAGCACTCTCCAACTAAGCAAAGCTTTGTGTTACTCAGTATACAATTAAATTTTTTTATGACTACTCACGATATCTCATCAGAAGATGAGTAACTTGTCCTCTAAATAACGTTTCCCAGTCTGCATGAGTCATCTGGATTACTCTTTGTCTACATTTCTAAGAGGAAGAATAAGCCATGTAGAATTTTGGAACCTTGGAATGCAAGTTAACAGAATGTACGTTACAGGTTTGATCAGTTTTGATCTGCTTTATGTCCTAGACCTAGATCCATACCCCAGAGGGATAGGGCACCTCACATTTGGCTGTATTAGGACTCTTATATGGTCAACATTGTCCCCCAAAAGCAGGGGATTACATCAAAACTCCTCCTGGAGCCCATAACAGTTTTCCTAGCCTTTGCAAACACTTGCAGAGTCAAAATGCACTTCCCAGCTATTCCAAGATCCTCCTTATTTGTTCTGTGGGGCACAAGATCTTGCTTCTTTACTAGATAACCTAGATTTACTCTATGAGAAAGAACCACTCCCTAGGTTCAGTAGTTCAGTACTTCTTTTTCCAAAAACATTAGGTCTGGAATCGGAACTGAGTGCATATTCTACCCCTGAAGTTACTATGTGACCTTGGTGAATCATTTAGAAAATGAGTTTTGAAGATAGCTTATGAGGCACTTCTTGTCCCCCCTTCTAGCTTGCCACTGGACTTCAATGCTGATGACTTCCTGCAACTCTTCCTCGCTGAAATCTGATTCATATGCTAGTCAAGGCATCACCATGATGTCATTGGTCCCCTTTGAAAATAAAGGACCAACAATAACAACAGCTCTGCGTGGATGATTCTATTGATTTGATGGTCAATGAAAGTGCTTAGTTCAGGCCCTAGCATATCCTAGGGGCTTAATAAATGCTTGTTCCTTCCTTCTCCTCTTTTTCCTCTGTCAACCTTTTGGTCCTGATTCCCCTAAATCAGAACTATCTTCCTCCTTAAATTGTCTTCTATATTCTCTAGGCCCTTCCTAATTATAGTCACAGAAAAGGTGACCCAAATCAACATTTTCACAAAAGGATAAAACTTACACTCTGTATTGGCTACTTGAAACATAACACGTCACCTATCTTCATAAATTTGGTGTGTAGAAACAAACAAGGAAATTTGCATGGATTATTTTGGCCACTGGAGGGCTCCCATATTTTCTCCTTAATTCTGTAAAAAAAAAATGCATTAAAAAAACTAAAACTGCAATGTAACAAATTTAAACCTCAAGACAGCGAAATCTGAAGTTGATTTCTAACTGATAAAAAATATTTACGTTGTTCCTGGGCATGATAAAAATCAGATTTAATTTACTGTCGTGTCAACATTCACAAGAGAAAAGCCAGAAAATGAAACACCATTTTTCTGCGTTTTGTTTATAATTATTGCCATGGCCAAGACTCTCATCAAAATTACTTGTCTAACAATGACAGACTAGGGAAACACTCACCTGAATCCAATGGCTCACATTCTGTTCTCTATTTCTTAGACATCCTCCATTGGTTGATGGACTTCTAGATTCTGAGTCCACCTAGGTGGCTCAGTCGATACAACACTGGGCCTAGAGTCAGAAAGACCTGAGACACTTACTCTCTGTGTAACCTTGGGCAAGTCATTTAACTTCTGCCTTAATTTCCCCAACTGTAAAATAGGGTAATAATAGCACCTCCCTCCCAGGGTTGTTATGAGCGCCAAATGAAATAATATTTGTAAAGTGCTTAGGACAGCACCTGGAATGTAGTAGGTGCTATATAAATGATAGCAGCTAGGTAGCACAGTGGATAGAGCACCGGGCCTGGAGTCAGGAAGATGCGTTTAAATCTAGCCTGAGACACTTATTAGCTGTGTGACCCTGAGCAAGTCACTTAACCCTATTGGCCTTAGTTTCCTCATCTGTAAAATGAGCTGGAAAAGGAAATGGCAAACCTCTCCAGTGTCTTTGCCAAGAAAACCCCAAATGGGGTCATGAAGAGTCAGACACAACTGAAATGACCGAACAACGACATATGAATGGTAGCTATTGTTATTATTACGATTACCTGACCTATCCGACCCACTACTCCCCCTTTACTCACGCTAACCTATTCCTTCTTTGGCTGACACACCATTTCAGTTACTGCCCCCATGCCTTTCACTCATGCTATTGCCTGAACCTAAAATGCTCCTTATCTTCCACTCTGCACATGCACATCCTACTCATTCTTCAAGGCCAAACTTAAATCCTGTTTCATCCATGTAGCCTTGCCAGGTATTCCAACCCACATAGGGAGCTCTCTCTGAACTCCTTTTCTATAGTCAGCACCACCAAGCATACACTATTTATGATAAAATATAAACTCCTCCTCCTGTCTTTTAAAGTCTTTTCTCTGTCAGGCTCCCACATATCGCTCTACCATACAGGACTTAGGGCCATTTTGATTTTGTTCTACTTTGTTTCATAGGTTACCTTGGCAAAAATTTTCATCTTCTAGTTTCTGTTATGTTGTTACGGTAGTTTTAGTATAATAGATATAGACACAGTCTATTTCCAGGACCATACTTCAGACCTTTCCAGTTTTATATCCCCCCAAGAACTTGTGCTCTCCAACGTAGCATTCAAGCCAGCCCAGAAGACTTAATAAACCATCCTTAGAATATATTCTATGACTAGGCAAGGATTGAGCTATTGGGAAGAATCTGGTTCACTCATGTTTTTTAATCAGTGTAGTTAAAACAAACAGTAAAGTTTATCAAAGCAAGTCTGTTATTATTAATGCGGAACTTACACTCATGAGTAATTTTATTAAAGTTTTGGTATTTAATGATATTTAACTTATCTTTAAATATTTTCCACTAATTTTCTTCACTCATCTTATGATTATGAAACACAGTACATATTTATCAAAATAGAGATATTAAAGCACTGTATATTAATCATGACGAGGTGAATATTAATACTAAATAAATCATTTGTAATGAGTCAGTTTTCATGCCAAACTCTTACTGCATTTAAAACAAGCATGCAAATGCTACATTCCCACCTGCATAAGATGGTATACACGTCAAACATTTCACTCTTTAAAAATATAGTTTCTATAGTTTATTGATATGTGTAGGCTGTGGGTATCATGGCAGCAAATTATAATACAAAGAAATATCTTAGGGTTCATCCAGTCCAGTGTTACAGATGAAGAAACCAAAGCCCAGAGAATCATAGTCGTAGAATGCAGAAGTGGAAGGGACCTCAAAAATCATCTAGCAACTCCCCCTCCCATTTTACAGATGAGGACACTGAGGCCCACCATGGTGCCCAAGGTCACAGAATTGATTGGTGATGGGTCAAAACTTGAACCCATGGATCCTTACTTTCAAATCTCATATTTGCTCTATTTGACCATGGTACCTTGAAAAGATTTGAATTAGTCATCCTCTTGTTTTTATCTTTATACTTCAGTACACGCTTCTCTCATTTTATTGTGCTTTCCTTTATTGCACATTGCAGTATTACATTTTTTAAAAAAAATTGAAGGTTTGTGGCAACCCTGCATGGAAGAAGTCCATCAGTGCCATTTTTTCCAATGGTATATGTTCTCATCATGTCTCTGTGTCACATTTTGGTAATTCTCACAATATTTAAAATATTTTCATTATTATGATATTTATTATGGTGATCAGTGATCTTTGATTTTACTAATTGTTTTGGGACATCATGAACCATTCCCACATAGCACAGAATTTAGTTAATAAATGTTGTGTGTTCTGACTGCTCTACTGATTGGAGGTTCCATATCTTTCCTTCTCCTCAGGCCTGCCTATCCTCTGAGATACACTATTGAAATTAGGCCAGTTAATAATCCAATACTGGCCTCCAAGTGTTTATGTGAAAGGGGCAATCAATGGGGCAAATTTAATTTTTATCTCATTTTAAGAAATTGCCACAACTACCCCAACCTTCAGCAACCACCACCCTGATTGGTCAGCATCTATCAACACTGAGGCAAGACCCTCCACCAGCAAAAAGATTACACCTTGCTGAAGGCTCAGATGATGTTAGTATTTGGTTTTTTTTTTAGCAATAAAGTATTTTTAATTAAGGTACATGCATTTTTAGACATAATACTATTGCATACTTAATAGACTACAGTATAATGTAAATATAACTTTTACATGCATTGGGAAACCAAAAAATCTGCGTGACAGTGTGACTTGCTTTATTGTGGTGATCTGGAACCAAATCCATAATATCTCCAGTATGCCTGTACTGCAATAGATCCCTGATCCTTTTAGGGTGTGTGCTTCCTCCTCAGGGGTTGATCATAACCTCGACGCACTTTATCATTCTATACAATTCTTGCCATGTATATTTCCTAAATCCTTAATCAAAATTTCATGCTGGAGACTTTCCTCTGGCTCTTTTAATATATTTTGGCTACCAGCATACAATTGAAGACAGGCTTCTATTACCTCTCAGTCTTGCTGAGCAACTGGTCCACCTCATGTTCTAGTCATATGTGTTTTTATGAAGTCTTTTATACCATTTGTTCAAATATTTTAAATTGTCGATGACATGCTACAGTCTACTCATGCCCAATTTACATATTTCCATTGTATTTTTAGTCTTTCTTAATTTTGATTCTTCTTAGACCGTAATATTACATGATTTGCATGCATATAATATCACAGATGTTAAAAAGAAAGGTGGGTTTGTGAGTGTGAGTAGCTTATGGTCATTGAAAGGACTATGCAATAGTCAAATGTGATCCCTCTTGATCTCTTAATTGTTAGCTTGTTTAGTTGTAAAAGTATAGTAAAAGCGTCTTACACTGATAGACTAGCTCACTGTGCTGCTCACCAACTATATGCTGTCATCTGGACAATGTGCTTTATTTTTAGTTTTTTACCCACTATATTTTTCCTGTGTGGATTGCTAGAAAAGTCTCTTTTGAATGAATATAGCTCTCTAGAGGTTTTTAAAATCCACATAATAATGTTGATCTGTACTCCCTTTATTCCACTGAGTTCATAAGGTTTTAGAATCATCATGGCAACTTTATAAGATAGGACAGAAAAAAAGCTTTTAATCTTTATTCCTTTGATAAAGAAGGTGCTGAACCAAGACATTAGCAATAGTCTGGAAAGTATTACAAGACTGTGTTAACACTAAGAGGCTGTAATTGCTACTTTCTTCATCTGGGCAGCACAGCATTATAATGTTCCCACTGAGCAAGTGAAATCTCAAATCTTGGTTTACAAGTTGCACCAGGTAATGATATCATACAAAGGTTGATATAATGGGTAGAAATATCTAGGTGGTGCAATATATAGAATGCTAGACCTGGAGTCAGGAAGACCTGAATTCAAATCTTCGAACAGCTATGTGACCCTAGGAAAGTCACTGTGTGTCTTAATTTTTAGTTTTATAGTCAACTTCTGTCTGCCTTAGTTTCTTCATCTATAAAGCCAGAATAATAAAAGCACCTATCTCATGGGATTGCTATGAGGATTAGATAAGATAATATTTGTAATTCTTTGCAAACCTTAAATCACATAACAAATGCTGGCTGTTATTATAATACTACAAGGAGAAAGTATTGCCCCATTGTATACATATATGGAAAGCATAAATCTTGTAACATTTTTAAAAATTGTCCACATTATACTCAAACAATGATGGATTCAGCACATATATCCTAAATTCTCATGACTATATCACTGCAGTCAATCGTATAATTAAGCATGTTTAGAAAAATCATGATTAATTACACTTTATATGTCTGAGTCAATTAGATTAGGCAAATGCTATTTTCTATTTGAAAGACAAACTTCTAGAAAGCATGCTTTTGACAGAAGTCCAAAATGAGGATGAAGATTAAAGTGTCCAATTTATATTGTTATGTGCTCCTCATCTCCACTGAGGTTTATGGAAGGCAAATGTTCAGCAGTACTATCATTATTTATTAAAGAGCTCTAGGGGGAGTGAAAATATACATCCTTTATGTCACTATATTGAAGGCTTATACCATTTATGGTTAGGTGGTAGTATTTTTGAAACAATCCCAGAATCATGTTTAAAATGGGAAATTTACTTAAAATCTTGAGCTAATATTTTATGCATTTATGAGATGTTTGAAATCTTCAGTTAATGTTTTCTGCAATTGTGAAGGTTGTTTGAATGAATGATTTATCTTGGTCAAAGCCATCAGAAGAACAGATAATCCAAGATGGTGCCATCACCATTAAATAAACCCCATGCCAGTTTCCATGCTACTGTCTCCTGTGACTGCTACTCAGGAATAGATGTATTCAACCCTAATGAAGAATAATAGTAGTAACTTTGGGGAAGGATCCAAAAAGAATCCATTGCAAAACTGTTCCAGGAAAACTTCTACTGAAATTGCTTAGGACACCCTCAATGGATATAAAATCCAGATAACCATGCTGTTGAAGGAACTAAAAGCCTCCAAACACAAGGATGTATAGAACTATGAACACCTGGAAACAACCATCACTTTGCCATATACTTGAATGTGGACTAAAAAGAGGAAGGTTTCATTTAAGGACAAAACTAGCTTTTCTTCATTTTGATCAGCACAGGACTAAACATTGAGTGTACCCTGTAAACCGAGGGAAAGATAAATTTCAACTGAAATTAGTATCAATATATTTTAATGATTTCTTAAAATATATTCATCTACATCTATCAAAATCTTTTATTCCTAGGACTATATTCATCATATTTGTATACAAACCAGATTACTCTTATATATGTATATGCATATATGTATATATTTACATGTATACACACATACATACATATATTTGTATTGTGTTTGATATATGATCAGTAACAGTCTTGGTTTCATTGATTCTATAAAGTTGAAATATAAATTTGATTTGGAAATTATATATGTATATGTATACATATGCAAAAATATTTGTATATATTTATATTGTATGTATCCACACATATATATGCATATACATACACATGCACATACACCCCCCCCACACACACACACACACTTGAGTAGTGAGGTGGTGTGTTGGATAAAGCACCAGGCCTGGAGTCAGGGAGACATCTTCCTGAGTTCAAATCTAGCCTCTGAGACTTACTAGCTGTGTGACCCTGGGCAAGTCACTTAACACTGATTGCCTCAGTTTCCTCATCTATAAAATGAGCTGGAGAAGGAAATGACAGACCACTCCAGGTCCTCTGCAAAGAAATCTCTAAATGGGGTAAAGAAGAGTCAGACACAACTGAACAATATATACATACACACACACACACACACACACACATACACACACATATATGTGTTATGTGTGTGTATCTATATCTATGTATCTATATATACATATATATGTGTATATATGTGTGTATATATCTATATATACATATATATAGCTTTCTTTAGTTATTGCAAATTTTGCAAGCCTAATCAGTCTTTTACAAAGCAAGATAGGTCAAAGTTGAGCCTTTAACATGGAGATGTCAGTTCATATTACTATTAGACACCTGGGTATTCGTGGATGTGTTAAGCTTGGTGTATTCATGTATACACACCAGTTAAAATATTTCAAGGAAAAGATCAATATATTTGGATGTGTAGCTTGCTTTCTAAATATGGAAACCAATTTTATATCTCAAAGTATTTCATCAAACTATTGATTTTTACTGCTATGTTGGATGGGAAATTGCCAGAGATAATGTTCCATAAATGAGTCACACCTATCTTAATCTAAAAGAATTCCCATTTTGGAAATGCTTGCTTCCCACAAATAGTAAGTATCACTGTCTGCTTCATGGCTAGGTTTCCCTGACAGTCTTCAAAGACCTATTCCAGGAAAAAAAAAAAGAAGCAAACACAAAAGCTTAACAGGATTAGATACTGATTCAGGCTAGTTTAGTGTCAAGTGCCAAGAAATGTGAGATTCATCAAAAGAAAAGTTTGTGATAAATGTTTCAAGAACTGGAGTCCAAGGATAGGTCCAGATATAGATATTGGGCAGAACTAAATACAATTGCCCTCTGAACCCTATACCTCCATAATAAATTTGCACTGACTAGTCCTCAGGTCTCATGAATATCGTCAAGTTAAGATACTTCTTAGACTGTAAAACATATTGCATCTCATTCAATAAGTAGAGTCTGAAGACCAGGATAAGGACTTCATCATTACAAGGCTGACTAAGATTTAGATGTTTAAAAAAAGGAGAGGGGGTGATTACAATATTGAATGACATCAACATTGTGTTTCTTAAAATAGTGTTTTTAAAAATCTATATTCTAAATTTATCTGATAATTTAACTTCAAAACTATTTCAGCCTATTTATAAAAAGCTGCATTTTCATGACAGGAAATTGTTTATGTTTTGAATGAAAGCCCTAGATTTAGAGGAAGATAGAAGAAATCACAGATGCTTTTGCTAAGAGTAAGAGATTAATTTGAAAGGAATTTTAATTAAAAATTACTCAACAGCCTGGTGAAAAATTGTTCTGAAAAACTAAAATGTATGTCCCCCTCCCTTAAAGAAAAAAATTGTATCAGATATTAATCAAAAGAACAAAAAGGAAAAACATTTAATAGGCATTTATTAATTGGTTTTCTTTTCCCGGATTCCACACTTAAATTTCAGTTAATTTTACTTGACCTTTGCAGAGTTCCAAAAGTTGATAGCATGGCATATGTTTTTTTTTTCAGACCATCATATATGTTGAAAAATGCCTAAGAAATAAACAAGAGTGTGAACTCTATTATACTGCATATAATAAAATGTTTTGGTGAATTTACAATTCTATTAAAATTACTTACTGACTAAATATTTTATAATTTTAAAGTAACTGGCGAGAGAGAGAGAGAGAGAGAGAGAGAGAGAGAGAGAGAGAGAGAGAGAGAGGCAAACTATATAATGTGTTGTCTGATTTTCTTTCTCTGTTATTTTTGAACAAATGAATAAGGACAACATCAAGCTGACATTTTCTCCTTAGAAATCAAATTGCCAATAATTCTAGAGCCCAAATTATGCCATAAAGCAAGAATCATTAAAACTATTTAGTATTGGTTAAAATAGAAACAGTAGATTAGTGGAACAGAGTGAGCAAGGAAGGATCAGAAATAATGGAACTCAATAACCTAGTGTCCATTATGCATGATAATATCAATTACTTAGGAAAGTACTCCCTATTTGACAAGAACTTCTGGGAAAATTGGAAAGGTGTTTAGCAAAAATTAGATTTATACCAGCATTTTATACCATATTATGACAGAAATGAATATGTATCTTGAATATTAAATGTCACAGCATGAAAAATTAGGAGAAGGTAGTAATTCTTTTGCTCAAGAAGTTGTAATGGCTCCCCCAAAGTCATTGGTAACAATTCCAAATATGTCTTCCAAGCACTAAAGGCTTTCCAAAATCTATATAGCCCTACCATATCGTTCCTTGAAGTTCCTCAGAAGTGCCATGCTCATTCTTTTCTCAGGTCATGCTGTTTTCCCAAACTATTTCTCCATTCTCTGCATTTATCCAAATTGTGTGTTGCTCATTTCAATTTTCATCTCCTCTGTGAAATCTTCTCTCCAACAAAAGTAGCTAAAATTGCTTTTTCCCTTTCCTGATTTTTAATTTAATTTATTGTTATCTTTTGTTTTTGCAGCACCTTAATTTCCCCTACTCAGAAAGTCACCCTTTGCAACAAAGAATAAAAAAGAAAAAGATGGAAAATAGCAATTTGGCAAAACTAATCAACACATCAAAGACTTCGGGAGAGTCATTACAACTTCTTGAGCAAAAGAGTAACATAAAGTTAGTATTTTAAGGCTATTTTTCTGACAATTATTCTCCTATAAAAGAACTATTTTATATAACATTTTCTGAGTTCCTCTCAGCTCTATAAAAGTTGGGGGTAACATTATTATTAGTATTATTACTATTGCTGTAGTTACATATAGACAATCAGAGTCACCAGTTGGCCTGCTTGTCAAATTTACATATGACAAAAAAAACCCAAAAAAACTAGTCCTGTTGGTGCAGTGGAAGGAGCACTGAACTTTGACTCAGAAGACTTGAGTTTAAATGCTGCCTCGGCCATTTAATAACTAAGTCACCTTGGACAAGTCCCTTCATTTTAGTCAGTCTACATTTTCTCATCTGTAAAATGAGGAATTTACCATTGTTGGAGACCTTAAGTGGAAGCAAAACACCTAGTGGCAATATTGTAGGAAAGATTCCTATTTCAGGGAAGGCTTGGACTAGATGACCACTGAGGTACATTTCAACTCAGGAATTCTTTTTTTTTAACATGTGAACAGGTAACAAAGGTATATAGGCATAACATCAATTCATGTGGAAAGAATCTCAGAGAATCTTTTAACTGAGACCACAAGAAATCACCAGGCAAGGCAATATTTACATAAAAGAGTAATTTTTTAAAAAACCAGACAATCCAAAAAAGCATTTAAAAATATAACCACAACAAGAAAATATCAGCGGGAGTGATCTATGAGTAAAAAGGTTAAGGTTTAACAAAGGATTGAAGATAGACCACCTAAGATTATACTGGTCAGGGACCTGGAATTGGAACAAATTGCTTTAATAAAAAAATTTTTAAAGAAAAAGAATGACCTTGGAAATTAAAGATTGGTCAGCTTAGCCTCACTTCCTAAGAAGATATTAGAACAAATCGAGTTATTAGTTTGCCAACAGCTAGCTGAGCATAGGCTCTAGGAAGTAATCAGCAAGGCTTTATGAAGAGAGAATGAGAACAAATCAGTTCAATTTCCCTCTGTGATAAAGTGATAGCTTTAGAGATAAGGAGAATATTATACAGCTAGACTTTTAGAAAGTTCCAAATTCTGTCAAAACCTAAAAAAAATATAGTCTCTAGACCCTCAGGTAATTGCACAGTTGATGAAAGTTCATATACAAAGGCAATTTCATGATTGATGAGTGGCTTATTGTCAGTCAGGAGTTCTATTTGTCTCTGCAGCTGATTAACTCAGCTGGTTAGAGCCCAGTGGTAAGCACTCCAAGGTTGTAGATGTGACTTCCCTGGAGGATTCTTTCAGTTTCACAGTCACAGTCACGAACTGCAACCTTAATGTCATCCAGCCATCTTTTGTATACACATTAGGGGAGCTAGAAAAGAGAGTATACATATGAGAGTGCAAATCCGGCCTCAGACATTTGACATACTTACCAACTGTGTAACCTTGGCCAAGCCACTTAACCCCAATTGCCCTGCCTTCTCCCCTACAAAAAAAAGAGTATACATAGCATGATATAAATTGATCAATGTTACTGAAAAAGAAAAGATGTAAATTATATTTTACTCCTAGCAAAGGAGTAATGTCTTCCTATAAAAAGGCAGTGTAGTGTCCTGGAAAGAGCCTGAGACCAGAATTATATTCCCATATATAGTAGCTTACATTTATAAAGTGCTTTAAGATTTACAAAGCAGTTTGCATATATTATTTCATTTGATCCTCATATCAACCCTGTAAGGTAGGTGCTGTTATCCCATTTTATAGCGGGGTAACTGGGACTGAAATGTTGACAGTCAACAAACATTTGAGCACCTTCTAAGTTCTTGGCACTATGAAAAAAATTTAAAAATAAAAACCAATCCCTGCTCTCAAGGAGCTCACAGACTAATGGAGGAGACAACATGCAAACAACTATGTACAATCAAGTTATAAAGAAGAGAAGTTAGAGATGATTAACAGAGGGAAGGGACTAACATTAAGGGGGATTGGGAAAGGCTTTTTGTGGAAAGGTGGGATTTTAGATGGCACTTTAAGGAAGTCAGGAAGGTCAGGAAACATGAGAAGACAGAGAATTCCAGGCATGGGGGACAGCCAATGAAAATACCAGGAGTTTGCAGACTAAGTATTTTGTGCAAGGAACGGCAAGAAAAACAGTATCACTGTAAATGAGAGTATGCTAGAGCAGAGTAAGATGTAATAAGACTGGAAAAGTTGGAGGACTCAGGATTTATGTGCCAAACAGGATTTATTATTTGATCCTGGATGTGATAGGGAACCACTAGAGTTTATTAAATAGAAAGAGGGGGTCAACATTGTCAGACAATGAGCCAGGCACTCAACCTATGGAAAGGAGTGTCCTGGAGGTTAGTAGATAACAGCTACCAGAATCTGAATTAAGTGGTACATATGGATTGAGTGAACCTCAAAGGAAGGGAGGTTACTGAATGATTGATGGTAATAGAAATTCTGGAAAGGGCAATAGGGAACAAGAAATCTTCCAGGTCCTCCACTTTGATCTAGAGGGTTATGTGGGTAGGAGAAGAAGGAAATTAGAAAGGGAGAGAGAATGAGGAGTGAAGGAAATAAGGAAGGGAGGGGGAATGAGGCAAAAAGAAAAAAAAGAAGGGAGGAGAGGGGAGGGAAGACTAGTAATATTGAACTTTGTGTGTGTTGGCAATGGAGGTGCTGCTGCCTAGATTTGGGGACCCATAATGCCTAGCTTTTATTAATGGTGATGGCATTGATTAGTGGTAATAGCATAGGTGACATACTCATTATATTGAGGGGGGGGTTGCTTTTTAAATATTTTTTCTCCAATTACATGTTAAAACAATTTAAGCATTTTTTTAAGTTTTGAGTTTCAAGTTCTAGCCCTCATTCCCTCCTTCGTCTCCCTTCTCTCTTAGATGGTAAGCAATCTGATATAGTTTATACATGTGCAATCATGCAAAAAAATTCTATATTAGTCATTTTGTACAAGAAGACTTGAAGGAAGAGAAACAAAGGAAGCAAGGAAGGAGGGAGGGAGGGAACGAAGGAGGGAAGGAAGGAAGGAAGGAAGAAAGGAAGGAAGGAAGGAAGGAAGGAAGGAAGGAAGGAAGGAAGGAAGGAAGGAAGGAAGGAGGGGAGGAAGGAAGTGGAAAAATAGCATGTGTCAGTCTATATTCAGACAGTATTAGTTCTTTGGAAGTGGATAGCATGCTTTTGTTGATGACAACCTAGATCATAAAATTTGGCACTAAAATAATTTATGATAACCTTGACTAATTACATTTATAGCCCCTCAATCAATCAGTCAACAGGCAATTATCAGTGATCATCATGGATATCTTAAATATTGCTTAAACCAAACAATAATTGTCAGTTTTAGTTAGTTTACTTGACTGTCTAGAAAATAGAGATATAGAATGCCCTAAATTCTTCCTTTCAGGATAACTAGATCATCACAGGGTACTTCCATTTCTAAGTCCTTCATCTAAGTAAAAAATGAAATTTATTTGCTCTGATACCTCCGTAAGGCACTATTGATACACAGAACAGTTTGACAGTCTAAAGAATGTCCAGGGCAGTCAAAACACGTCTCATGACTACATCTTGATTGACTGTCTTAATTGTTCTTTGGCAGAACAATCAAATTGATTTGTGTATGTTTATACAGCCTGCATGTATGAGTACATATGATTGTTCAAAAGCTAGAAATTAGGTCTGGCCCTTTTATGTCATTGATGTAGAGAACTCCAGATACTAAAACTACCTTTATCAATGCAGGTTGCTACCTGTAACTTAGTCGTTGTAGAGAATAGTCTAGAACATTGAAAGGTTAAATGACCTGCCCAGAGTCACACAACCAAGTACGAATGACAGATGGGACTAGAAGCCAGCTCTTCCTGATTGAGATCAGCTTTCTCTCCTCTATATAACAGCTACTTCTCTTTTTAAGTTCTTTGGAAATATGTGAAAAGTGTCATTCTCTCTACTTCATGGGTCTCTCTGATCATTTTGCTCAGATGCCATAATGATGTCCTATTATACTCCATATCAAGCCACTGTTCTAGAAACCTATTAGTCTTCATTATTGCCTATACTATCTTTCTACCTGTCCTGATACTTTCCAATCACTTGCCACCCACATGAAAAATTAATTTGAGGTCCGCCAATAAAAATATGCTATTGTTTAATGTATGCAAATATGACTGAAAAGCCCGATGAGCTATTACCAATCCTTTTCAATGTTTTTGTACATGTAATAATTTTTTGACCCCTGCCTAATTTTCTTTGGCAATCTGTGAACCAACACCTGTCCCCCAGTTCCCTGCTGTACTGCAGCTCCTCACAGCTCTCTCCTGTCACAGAAGATGTAATAATTAAGCGTGCATCACTTGATGAATTGTTAAAAGAGTATTTGGGTCCTCTGCTTAGTGGCTGTACTGATTCACATTTCCTCCCTGCTTTCTGGGTTTGCGCTTAGCATTGGCAGAGTTTCAAAGAGCTGTCTTTGCAATCCTCATTCCATTTCCCCAAACCTTTCTTGATGGTGGCTTTTCCCTTTACTACTGCTCTGTATCTCATGATTAACTGGACATATTCCAGTTCAAATCACACCAATTGGAGTCCTAAAGACCGAGGTAGACTTTCCTGCTACCATTATAAAAGGCTGAAGCACTTTTCATGACTGTTATCTAGTATTTAATAAATGAACATAGTTTAATTCATGTGAATGGCCCTGTGTGTGTGTGTGTGTGTGTGCTAACATGTATAAGTCATCTGATCTTTACTAAAGCAAGGAAGTTAAAAGATGCCAAATTTACATCTTACCAGGTGAGTTGAATTCTACTGAAGTGTTTTAAAGGACCCTTTGGAGAATATCACATATCCACAGGAGGTAGGGATTTCTTTAGACTCACCATTGTATTGAAGATCTGTAGTCACAAAGTACTATCTTGTGAAGAAAGCTGGCCATCAGTTTAGTAATCCATTTATGAAAAAAGATTAGCTTTCTTTGACACATCTTTAGATGGTATTCAAATTGCATTATGCTCTTCTTTGAGATTTTTTCCAATTGATCCAGATAAATCTTGCTTCATGCCTTTTCAAAGAACTGCTTATCGGGGAATTTCCAGTAACCTTCTGGCATTTCAGCATTGCCTAGTCCCTGGATAGCAATTGCATTTGTTGTAATTATAAAGCTTCAAAGGTCCTAAAGATGTAGCTAATGCAGAGAGGCAGTCATGGGAAGCTTCCCTGCCCTGGTCTCTATTTCTTTTTTCTTCTTTGAATCTCTCTTACAAGATTTGATGTGACTGTATTTTCAAGTCTGATTTTTAGGATTATGCCTGGTGCATATGTCTTATAATAAATGCCTTAAAACTCAGAATGAAGACCCCTAATTCAGTGTCTGGGGTAAGAATAATGATGGTAATGCCCGATGCCTTTCATCTGAGGAGCTCAAAGTAATTCATGCATGATTTTATTCCTATTCACAGTTTTTTAAATTGAAATATAAAGTAGTAGATTTTACAAAATTTACAAGACATAAAAACAACTATTTCCTTTATTCATAAAGCTCTTTTTTACATTTTCTTGATTCATGTGGAACTATTTAGATTTCAATTACAGTTTCAATCTTAGTTTCAACAAAGGAATACCATATCTACTACATGTAACAATAATATGGCTAGCAGCTACCGTGGCTGTGTAAAACCAATAACACTAGCATACAGAAGGGCTGCTGACACAGGTTCTTTGATCTGCTTTACTAAGGAAAGTAAGTTTAAGGAATTAACAGTTTCAGTTTAATTAAACATAGATATATCATTCACTAAGTTCTGAGGGAAAAGATCAACCCCCTGAACTTCAAGGCAAATAAAAACAGAAATTACAAGCATCAACAGACAGACCTTGTCTGGTCAAATCACAATACATAGTTACCAAAGAACCAATGGGTCTGGGTTAGCAAAGACAGGGGGTGGGTACAACTTGCCCAGAGTCTCAACACTCCTTCCATGAGTGAGCCCCAAAAGTCAAACACCAACCTTGGATTTTATATACCTGTCTCAGGGCCCTGGGGCACTTGATTACCTCAGAGCTGAGAAGCACTGGAAGAACAGTGAAAAATCCCATTTTGCTGGCCATGGCATTTGAAAGGCAAGACTCATCAAAGGTACTTAACTACCTCAGCATTCCAAAGGAGAAGACAACAAAAAGTCCCACCTTAATTACTGATACACTACATCATTTAAATTAAGGAATTATCCAGATTCTTCACTGCTGAAGCAAATTATTGATAGTAAATAACATCCATCCACTGCAGCAGTTTATTCAGGAATAATCTAGTGACCCAAGAAAGTTTATGCTGTTTCCCAGAGTGTGTGTTACCAACCAATGAGTACCTTAGCTCATGCAAATGGATTAGTTATTTGGAACTACCACTTCATTTTTAACCCAGCCTACTGCTGCCTTACAATGTTGTCTCTCACAACTTCTCAGAATCCTGCTGAAGACATTCTGCCATCCATTGAGGGGCTTCCTGCCTTGCTTTTTAGTATCCCATGATATCTGTTGACTAACTCATGAACCGTATTGACCTAAGGCTATTATTTTAAGGCACAACAATTCATTCTGTACTGAAAAATAGTCCTCAGCCATTGTGTTGACAGATCACAAACTCCACAATATGAATCATTTGCAAAACCATTGCTGTATTCTCCAGTGTTTTGACAAATAATCTATATAAAGCATTTCTTTTGCTGAATTTTTCGATATGATACATACTGGCAAAGGAGACATCAACATAAATATTTCCATTGTCTCTAGTATATTCAGCTTGGTTCCCCTAGGGTCCTCCAATAAATATGCTTAGTTGTTCCCTTTGGTGCCTTGGACTTAATAAGCACATTAAAGGAAAACTACCTTAGTAAACTAGTAGAAATCTTTGACCTTCCAACTCTGATGCTTGCTAGCTGGGTGAACATAGCAAATCACAAAGCTTCTCTGTGCTCTTCTTTCCATAACTGCAAAATGGGGGTGAAAATATGCTGCCTACACCATAGGATTTTTATAAAGCACGTAGGATTTTATATAAAGCACATTGTGAACCTTAAAATGTTATATAAATATGAGTGGATATTTCAATCAGTTAATTCCACATTAGCCATAATGGAGTCAAAGGGGAACACTGGATGCCACCTTCATACTGCAGAAGTCAATTGGAAATATTGCTGGAAAGTTGATCCAGATTTGTTATTTTCATCTTAGATACAATATTGTAATGATGATGAAAATAGTACTAGAGTCAGAAGAATAAAGTTGTAAGATAAGGTTCTACCACTCACCACTGTGACCTTGGACAAGCCAATTTATTTCCATAAGGCCTATTTTCTTCACTTGCAAAATATAAATTATAAAACTTACATAATCCATCTCATAGGATTTTATGAAGTAATATGTATAAAATACTTTGCAATCAACCATAAAGTTATAGAAATATTAGGGATGATGATGATGATGATGATGATGATGATGATGATGGTGATGATGAGTCTTTGAGACCTGTTCTCAATCTGACTTCAGCTTCTCTTTCCAGGTATACTTCACATTCTTCTCCATCACACACTAAATGTTCCAGCCAAACTGGTCTATTTTCTGTTCTCTGAATTCCAAATTCCATCTCCTACATCATTGACTTCCTTCAAGGCTCAAAGTAAGGGCCACTTCTTAGACAAAACTTTCCAAGTCCTCCTAGTTTTTAATGCTCTCTCTCCATCTCCCTCTCCTTCTCCCTCTCTCCATCTCCCTCTCCTTCTCCCCCCCCCCCTCTCTCTCTCTCTCTCTCTGTCTGTCTCTCTGAAATTATTTGTATTTGCTATTCTGTTAACATAATGTATTTTCCTAAAGGAATGAAAGCTCCCCGAGGACAGGAATTCTTTTCTTTACAACCCTACAATCTACCATATTGCTTTCAACATTATAGGCATTTAGTAAATGCCGAACTGAATTGAACTGAATTAAGAAATGGCGTCCAGGAAAAGGTAAATCATAGAGTCAGTCTTCACAATAACGTCAATCTCAGGGAATAGAAACTATAGCCACAAACCAAAGAACAAGGCTTACATATACAGAGTGTGAACTTCATTGCTGGCCAAGCACTAATCTCTTAGCTGTCTATGTGCACTGATATGGCCCATTACTTGCTAATAGAAAATTTGACTACAAGGAGTAAATATGCAGTATACAGATGAGAGTCCTGAGCCACTGAGGCATAGTTGAAGTATTTAGTCGAATGACACCGCCAGAGACTAGAAATTTCAGTCTGGTTAATATGAATCAAGGAGTATTTGGCCTTCTTTCAAAAGAATCTGCCCTTTTGTCAAGATTGGTTAAGTTGTATGTCTTGGCCACCACCTAAGAGTCATGACATAAGATATTATAACAGTAATGTTACTAACAGCTGCTGTGGGGATGTAAGGCCAATAGGAGGGCTGCTAGCACAGGTTCTTTGATCTGCTTTTCTAAAGGAAAGCAACTTTAAGGGGTTTACAATCTCACTTTAATTAAACATACACATATCATTCACTCAGTTCACGGGAAAAGTCAGCACCCTGAACTTCAGAGAAAACACAAACAGAAATTACAAGCAGAAATTATATAAACAGAGCAAATAACACAAATCAGCAGAAAGGGTTTCTGTCCGTCCATAGCAATACATACATAGTCACTAGAGAAAGAAGCACCAATTTCTGGGTTTTCAAAGCCAGGGGTGCTCCTTAACGACTACTCAGAGTCTCGTCAGGCCAAACCACACGAACACTCTTCCAATGAGTGAGCTCTCAAAGCAAAATGCTAACCTCAGAGTATATATACACTTCTTCAGGGTCAGCCCACAGAGGGTGTCACAACCACGTGACACAAACTCATGTGGCTTAGGCTTTCTTGTGACTTAAGCAGGTCATCAAAGACTCTTAATTCAGACAAGGGCAAGATTCAGTCAAAGGCACTTGATTGCCTTAGTACTGAAAAGCACTCCAAAAGAAAAGAACAGTGAAAAGTCCCACTTTGCTTGCCATTACAGTTATAGAGGGAGCATGACTTTTACTTTTTACCAGAACTATTAACTCAATGCTCCCCAAGTTCAAAACTAGATCTGAGGGGCTTTGGCAAATGGGGTAACTTGCATGTGAAAAATTCCCAGACCTGTTTTGCCCCTTTTAATGAGTACAATGAGACAATGATTTTCCCCTCAAATTGTATCTACTTGTGCTCCTTTTGTTTATTAACAACTGCTGGGGTGGAGCCAAGATGGCGGCTGGAAAGCAGGGACTTACTTAAGCTCTCCCCTAAGTCCCTCCCAACACCTGTAAAAAATGGCTCCAAACAAATTCCAGAGCTGCAGAACCCATGAAATAGCAGAGGGAAACAGGTTTCCAGCCCAAGAGAGCCTGGATGATCACCAGGAAGGGTCTATCACACAGTGCTGGGAGCAGAGCGCAGCCCAGCATGGGCCATACCAGGACAGACCAGACTGGGAGTCACCCAGCCTGCACAGGCCTTAGGGCCATGAATCATTGAGCTGTGGCAGTTACCAGACTACTCAACCCACAAATGCCAAAGAGCAGGTTAGCGGGAAACTGCGGGATCGAGTTCAGAGAGGTCCGGCCACCAACCCTGGGGGTGGTGGAGGTGGTGCAGCAGTGGCAGTGGCAGCAGCAGGAAGCTCCTGAGGCTGCCTCCTGAGCTCCAATGTCAGATGCTTCCCAAGTCCCTGGCTCACACTGTGAGAGGAATCTAGCCGGGGATCAGAGCAGGAGTGCAGTGAGTACTTTGTGGGCAAAAAGGCAGGTTCTCTTGCTGTGCCCTGCTTGGATCTGTACTGTGGTCCTGGCTGGCAGTTCTTGGGGGAGGAGGAGCGCTGCTGTGACAGAGCCTGGGGTGACAATGATGTAGAAATAGCTCTGAAAACAGCAGTGCTTGGACCCAGAGCTTGGGACAAATTACTCTCTACTCTACAAGCAGTCATACCCTGACAAAAAGCTCAAAGGTCAAGTAGTTGGCTGGGAACATGAACAGGCAAGTGAAAAGGAACTCAGACTCAAACTCAAACTCTAGATTCTTTTTTTTTTTTGGTCACAAAGAAGATCAAAACATACATCCAGAAGAAGTCAACAAAGTCAAAGAGCCAACATCAAAAGCCTCCAAGAAAAATATTAATTGGTCTCCGGCCATGGAAGAGCCCAAAGAGGATCTGGAAAAGCAAGTAAGAGAAGTAGAGGAAAAATTGGGGAGAGAAATGAGAGTGATGCAAGAAAACCATGAAAAACAAGTCAACAACTTGCTAAAGGAGACTCAAAAAAATACTGAAGAAAACAACACCTTAAAAATAGACTAACCCAAATGGCAAAAGAGCCCCAAAAAGCCAATGAGGACAAGAATGCCTTGAAAGGCAGAATTAGCCAAATGGAAAAGGAGGTCCAAAAGACCACTGAAGAAAATACTACCTTAAAAATTAGATTGGAGCAAGTGGAAGCTAGTGACTTTATGAGAAATCAATAAATTATAAAATAGAGCCAAAGGAATGAAAAAAATGGAAGACAAAGTAAAATATCTCATTTCAAAAACCACTGGCCTGGAAAATAGATCCAGGAGAGATAATTTAAAAATTATTGGACTACCTGAAAGCCATGATCAAAAAAAGAGCCTAGATATCATCTTTCAAGAAATTATTAAGGAAAACTACCCTGATATTCTAGAGCCAAAGGGTAAAATAGAAATTGAAAGAATCCACAGATCGCCTCCTCAAATAGATCCCAAAAGAAAAGCTCCTAGAAATATTATTGTCATATTCCAGAGCTCCCAGATCAAGGAGAAAATACTGTAAGCAGCCAGAAAGAAACAATTTGAATATTGTGGAAACACAATCAGGATAATACAAGATCTAGCAGCCTCTACATTAAGGGATCAAAGGGCTTGGAATATTATATTCCAGAGGTCAAAGGAGCTGGGATTAAAACCAAGAATCACCTACCCAGCAAAACTGAGTATAATGCTCCAAGGCAAAATACGGATTTTCAATAAAATAGAGGACTTTCAAGCTTTCTCAATGAAAAGACCAGAGCTGAATAGAAAATTTGACTTTCAAATAAAGGAATCAAGAGAAACATTAAAAGGTAAACAAGAAAGAGAATTCATAAGGGACTTATTAAAGGTGAACTGTTTTGTTTACATTCCAACATGGAAAGATGATGTGTGTAATTCATGAGACCTTTCTCAGTATTAGGGTAGTTGAAGGAAATATACATATATATAGACAGACGGAACAGGGTGAGTTGAATATGAAGGGATGAAATCTAAAAAATGAAATAAATTTAAGGGGTGAGGGAGGAATATATTGAGAGAGGGAGAAAGGGAGAGGTAGAATGCAGTAAATTATCTCACATAAAAGTGGCAAGGAAAAGCAGTTCTGTTGGAAGGGAAGAGGGGGCAGGTGAGGGGGAATGAGTGAATCTTACTCTCATCAGATTCAACTTGAGGAGGGAATAATATGCACACTCAATTGGATATCTTACTCCACAGGAAAGTAAGGGGAAGAGGATAAAAAGAGGGAATAATAGAATGGAGGGCATATATGGGGAGGAGGTAATCAAAAGCAAACACTTTTGAATAGGGACAAGGTCAAGGGAAAAAACTGAATAAAGGGGGACAGGATAGGATGGAAGGAAATATAGTTAGCCTTTCATACCATGAGCATTGTGGAAGTGTTTTACATGATGATACATGTGTGATCTATGTTGAATTTCTTGCCTTCCTAGGGAGGATGGGTGGGAAGGGAAAAGGGGAGAGAATTTGGAACTAAAAGTTTTAAGAGCAGATGCTCAAAAATAGTTGTTTGTTGCATGCAGCAGGGAAACAAGATATATAGGGAATGGGGCATAGAAATCCATCCTGCCCTACAAGAAAGCAAGGGGAAAGGTGATGGAGGAGGAGTGGGGTGACAGAAGGGAGGGCTGACTGGGGAAAGAGGCAATTAGAATATATGCCATCTTGGAATGGTGGGGAGGGTAGAAATGGGGAGAAAATTTGTAACTCAAAATCTTGTGGAAATCAATGTTGAAAACTAAAATATTAAATAAAAATGATAAAAATTTTTAAAAAGCAACTGCCATTCCTGATTAATAGAAAGGTTATCTTGACAATCACTGACATCTATAATTTTTCAGCCATAAGTGGCTAGATCTATTTCAGTTTCCATATGTGTAATTTTCCTCTCTCTTCTACCCTGCACTCATGCTTAATAGAATCCCATTCTGTTAAAGAAAAGTGGATGTGTGTTAAAATGGCATCCAGACTGAGTTTTTGTTAGTAGAAGGTAGAGTGGCTATGAGTCTGATGATGATGTTTTTATCAGTTTAGTCATTGTCATTGAGAGAAGGATACTTGGAAGATTCCTCCACCTTCTCCTGTAGCAAAACTATCGTAATGTAAATAATTATTTCCATTCTTGTGTCCAAGTTGTGCTTTCACAGTCCATGAATCCTGTATGACTCTATTTAATGATGGCTTTAGAAAAATCATTCAGAAAGCAAACTAGGTGACTCCTATTGCTTTGCTATTTCTTTTGACTTCATATCTTTCAAATTATGCTGTGCTTTGTACTAGATTACTCTGTGACTCTGGGCAGACTGCCTTTTTTAGCAGCTCCCTGGTGTTCCCTTGGAAGAAAGTTCCTATGGAAAATGCCAGATCCCAGCTGGATCTCTTGTTTCTTGTCAGGGAGAATCTTTCTATCAGCAGGATTTTTCAGGGGCTGTTATGAATTTGTTTTCAAAAACCATCCATTCCTTCACGAGGATACCAGGTCCCTGAGCGAATGGAGGTATTTACTGCTTCAATCTGCCAACTGTTGCTCACCTTAATTGTTATCCTAAAAGCTTAGAGGGCAAAGTGCTCAATTTGAGAATCTCAAAAAGTTCATTAAAACCACTCCTTTTGAGAGAAAAGATAAAATTTTAATGGAGTAAAAGTGTTCATCTCAATTTTTTTTGCCGTTTCAGTAAAAATATGTGTGTGATCATGTGTGTTTGTCTGGATCTGTGTTTTGAGACCTTAATTTTCTTTCCAGAGCACTGAAGTAAGATTATTTTTATCACTAAGTTCCATTTGCCAAATCAGAGCAGCACTTTAGGCAGACAGTATCAATTGACTCATAAATGTTGTTGAAACAACAGTGTTAAGGATTTTTTTAAAATGTATCAATGAACAGATCCAGCCATTCTGGAGAGCAATTTGGAACTATGCCGAAAGGGCTATAAAAATGGGCCTACCCTTTGACCCAGCAATACCACTTCAAGGGCTATATCCCAAAGAGATCACACAAGTGGGAAAGGGACCAGTATGTACAAAAATATTTGTAGCAGCTCTTTTTGTGGTGGCAAAGAATTGGAAATCAAGGGGATGTCCATCAATTGCAGAATGGCTAAACAAATTATGGTATATGAATATAAAGGAACACTATTGTGCTATAAGAAATGAGGAGCAGACAGACTTCATTATAACCTGGAAAGACTTATATGAACTGATGCTGAGTGAAGGGAGCAGAACTAGGAGATCAGTATACACAATTACAGACTCATGGTATCTGTAAGAACTAACTTTGATAGACTTGGCTCTTCTCATCAATGCAAGGTTCAAAGACGGCTCCAAAAGACTCATGATGGAAAAAGCTATGTACATTCACAGAAAGAATTTCGGGGTCTGATTGCAGATTGAGACAAACTATTTGCTCTCTCTTTTTTCCCTTCTTTTTTGCTTTTGTTTCTTCTTTCTCATGATTCATTCCATTGGTTATAATTCTTCTTTACAACTGGAGTATTATGTAAATAAGTTCAATATGAAGGTATATGTAGAACATATATTGGATTATGTGCCGTCTTTGTCGGGGGGGGGGGGGAGAAGGGAGAAGAGGGAGGGAGAGAAAATTTGAAACTCAAAAACTTGTGGAACTGAGTGTTGTAAACTAAAATTAAAAATAAATATAAAAAAATTTAATTAAAAAAAGAAAATAAATAGTACTGATCTTGAATATATATATATATATATCAATATATCAATGTTTTTAGAAAAGAAAAAATGAGCATTGACTCAGAGTTTGGAAGTATATAACATAAATATTAAGACTACGATAAGTAATGTAGTATCACCTGAGTACAAGGAATCCCCAATTCAAAAGGGCTCATGTTTCAAAAGTTCGCTTGTCAGCTGTTTGAAATTCATAATAGACTTTGTCATTGATACGTTGCATTGTTTCAGAGATCAGCCCACAGAAATTTTATTTGTAACATACAAAGAGGTAGAAATATTAATTTTCCAATATTAGTAATCAGACAAAACAGGAGAAAAATGGAAAGCAATATCAGTTTTTATTCATCTTGACTTCTAATGCCTGAGGAAGAGTAGGTTTCATTGGAATTATAGAGGTAAATGGTGGGTGACTTTTGTGGAGATTCTAAAGGAGACAATTTCAAAGGCTTTAAAGAATCCTAGAAATGATATAAAATTGGAGGAAAAAAGAGACCTTAAAAATCATGTAATCCACTCTCCTTCATTTTACAGATTAGGAAGTGATTGCCCAAAGATAACTAGAATCCAAATCTCCGAACTCCAAGGTCAGTGCTCTTTCCATTGACCAGCTCTCAATCACTCTCCAAATAAAGATTGCTGGTTCCTTGTTAGGTCTAGTTTCTTTTCCAAAGATTTCCTTTTCCATGTTACAGGTGAAAAACTAGCACTATTCTTGGGTTTATCAGTCATGATGATAGATGTTTTTTTTTCTCACATGAAATGAAAGATTTTTCTAAAATAATTTAGGAAGAGTTGGGGGAGAAAGAAGATTAGAGAGAACTAGTAATGTGTGAGAAAGAAGTGGAAATTATTGAATTATAACTGATAAAAAGGAAATTATGTGGGATGGGGAATGGCAAGTGCAAGAAACCACTGAAAGGAAAATATTGATAGTAAGTCCAAAAGCTCCCCAACTTGGCCAAGAAGTGGTGCCTTCTGAAGAAATCTTGGTTGATTATCCTTTGGAAGAATTCTGGCCGTAGAGAAGAGGCAAATGGGGTAGTAGAATTATTTTAGATTGTATGGAAGACATGTGCCTTTGATTTCCTCGTGGACATACAAAAACTATCTGATTTTTACAACCGAAGTAGTTCCTATAGTTATTAAATGTAGACAAGCACTGACTGAAGACTACACATTTTACATTCTCTCTTGTGCACATCAAATCCAGTTCCCTCCCAGTTTATAATTTAGAAACCTGAGGCCAAGAGAATTTAAGCAAATTGCCCACGGTCACAAGTGACAGAGGAGGGACTCAGTTCCGGATTCTCCACCTCCACATTCAGACTAGAGTAGTCCAAAAGGGACCTGCACATTTGTCTGATGGTGTCTGCAGGATAATTTGATTTTTCTGTACTTTTCCAAGGTAGGAAAAATGAAGGATCCAATACCAGTGATGTTTCCACTTAAAATCCATGAAAATTATGTGCAGTGGATAGACATGGGACTTTGAGTGAGGAAGACTAGAATTCAAATACTGCCTCAGACACTTACTAGCTATGTGTTCCTGGGGATTTAACTTCTCTATTCCTCCATTTCTTTATCTGTAAAATGAGCATGATAATTATGCCTATCTTACAGGCTTGTTATAAGGATCAAATGAGTTAATATATGCAAACCATTTTGAAAAGCTTAAAAAGTATTATATAAATGTTACCTATTAATAGCTTGGCATCACCAAAATGTGTTTATCATGGGTTTGTTACAATACTAGGGCCGTAGCATAAACAAAAGACGAAATTTGTTCACAACAACAGTTGTTAAAACAGTGAAACAAGTTATTGAAGAAAATGAAATATTGTTTTCCCTTGAGGTTTTTTGAAAATTATTAAAAAGAGCCAACTCTTATAGTCAGTACTTTAGGGATTGAGGAAGAGCCTATATGACATCTAGGATCTCTGATATTAAGTCGTTCTGTGTAAAATTTCCATTGTCATTTCTATTTAAAGTAGTATGTTAAATTTGCCCGAATGCATTTGTATACAGCCTGAATTTTCTAAGTTTATATTTCTTGGTCTTATTTGGTATCTCCCTCCACGCCCACAACTTTTAAATTTAGATTGTCATTGAGCTACAGAATCCAATGTCATGACTGAGCCGTGAGTTTGAATCTGCAATTGCCAACTTAAATGTGAGTGACTGATGTTGATAAAAATAAGTCTAGTAATTCTTTTGCTATTAGTCAAGACAGGCAGTGTGAGGACTGGATACTCAGAGGGTTGGTAACCGGAGAGCATGCCTTTCATCTTAGCTTCTAGGTCATTAGTTCTCAATTAAGCCCAGGTTGATATGGACTGAAAGCTGTTGCCAGCTGATAGCCATTCAATGGCCTGTTGAAAGACCATAGAGCTAAATAAATAGATACTATATTTGCTTTACTGATGTCTTACTAATTTTGCAGCTGTTTTTGATGCTAAAACAGGGTGTGTGAACAGAATTGGGCACTGATATGACTCCACCTTTGTGAATCCTGACAGAACTGCAGGCCCAGGCATAATTTCCCACCTGGCTAGCCAGATACTGTGGTCATCAAAAACCACCTCTTCTATTTGTTTTTCAGCTTGCAGGATCTAATTTTGAAGACAGTTTATATAGACTCTCAAAAGTGCTTATCAAAGCCTATAGAGATTTAGGACAGCTGCTTTTGGCTGAAAACTGAAGTCCAAAGGGAATTATACCAAGAAAATATATATTTCCACCTTGAAATTAGGAGGGGTGGGGGGAATATAAAATCTAGGCAAATGATTTATTCACTTAATGTAGTAAATAATCATTCATTCACTTAAATTCACAGTAAACTAATTTAAGTAAAATACAATTGTATTTAACTCAAAGAAAGTATTAACAAAGTAAACAAATGGGCCAAGGACATTGAATTTCCTTCTTAACTGTTGGTAGTTTCTTGGGGTAAAACCCATGGCCCAAAGAGGAAAGTGCCCTCATCCCCAGAGGGCCCCCCCTGCCCCCCTGCACAGGGCTCACTTGAACCTCCATTAACCTCCTGCTGGTGGTCTTTTTCTTCTTCAAGGAGTTGTATCAGAAGTCATGATCTAAGGGACAACCAACAGTGGATCCCAGTGTCTCCCAATATCTTGAACTCATAAGGTATCGAGAAAGTGTAGAAAATATGCATCCCAAGACCACCATTCACTCATCAGAGCTCAGAGAAAACATGCAGAACTGAAAGGCAGCCAGAGACTTGCAATCCCACCTCAAGATAACCTAAACAGCGCATGCCGTCACCCCAATGTACAAGTAGCCTCAATGGCTGCCAATGGAAGGGGGCAGAGGGAAGAAATCCCCTATTTCCCCATGATGGGAAATTTGAAAGAGAACTAACACACATTCAGAAGAAAGGAAGAAAAGAACCAGAAAAATATTTGTCCCTTCACTTAACATCTACTAAGTGGAAGGCTCTTCACACTCAGTGGTCACCCCTTTGACACCCTCCTCCTCCATTATGGAAACTAACCATAAGCCTCTGATTTCACATACCTTTTATCAAGTGACCCTTTGGAAAGAGCCAGGGTACAGGCCTATCCCCATACAGGTCCCATGGAATGATCACTATTACATTTAGATGGTATAGAGAAATCTTAGAAGTAACATCATAGAAGTAAGAACAGCTTCTTGTGTAACATGCTGTACTTTATAAGTGTGTGCTAAGATGGCTTTATATTCTAGAACTATTGATCCAAAAATTTGTAAGAGTTAAAAACAGATCCTTGAAGATAGTTCACAAAAAATGTCTCCATTCTCTGTTGCCATTGGCCTTGGCTCGCATTGATCTAGTAGCACTGTTGACAAAAAATCCTACTCCATCCTGTTACCTGGTTTGTATGTTAAAGCCCTAGACTTCAACCATCCTTTCCACCCTACAAGTTCCCACATCAGATCCCCTGGAATTGTGAGATCTCCTTCGGAGTTTTTCCTTAGTCCATCAACACTATAGGTACTTCAAATATGATACCTGTCTGCAAGCTAGCAACATAACTATGCCACATCTCATTGACCCACTGCAGCTTCAGCAGGAAAGAAATGAGTGAAATTCAAGTTCATACTGATTCAGAGTTTGGGATCCTATCAATCTTGTATTCCCCGCTTCCCCTGCATTGATTTTGGAATTTTGCTTTACTTAAGGCTGAAGATTTTAGTGAAATGAGAGATTGAGTATTAGATTGTGTAGATGGGGAAAGCTTAGTTCTGAAGGTGTCCTTTTTCTAAAGCTCTCTGAAGCTCTCTTTTGAAGCCAGGTGTCCTTATGCCAGATCAAATCTCTGGGCATGAAGGTTTTCTAGGTGACATAGTGACTAGGGTACTGGATCTGGCATCTGGAAGAACAGAGTTCAGATTGCACTTTAGACATTTAATATTGTGTATATCACCCAGCAACTTCACTTAGTATCTCTGCAGCAGTGGGGATAATAATAGTACCTACCTCGTTGGCTTCTTGTGAGGATAAAATGATAATATTTTTAAAGCACTTTACAGATCTTAAGTGCTATATAAATGCTGCTATTCTTACTATTCTTATTATTTCTGCTCTCTCTTTTTTCCCTTAGTAAGCCATTTTAAAAGTATTCAGTATATGTTTTTGCTAAAAATCCAAGTAGACCCCGTAAGAGAAAAGGATAGAAAAGGGAAAGGAAAGAGATAATAAGAAGAAAAGATTAGAGGTAAGGATTGCCACAAAGGAGAGATGATCTCTTATTTCTTCAGACACTTATTTGGAAACATATAAACCTCCAGATCCTAGACCTTCCCAAATCTATGAAAGTTGCAGTTAAACTAGGTGGGATCTGATAAAACAGCAACATGGAAAAGGCAAAAAAGAAGAAAAACAGCTATTATATCTCCTAGTATATTCCCTCCTAATTCTACTGCACCTTATCAAATAATAAGGAATAGCAATTAAAAGATTTTCCCTTGGGGCAGCTAGGTGGGGCAGTAAGTAGAGGACCTGAGTTCAAAATGACCTCAGACACTTGACACACTGTGTGACCTCGAGCAAATCACTTAACCCCAATTGCCCTGCCTTCCCTCCTTCAAAAAAAAAAAAAGATTTTCCCTTATATGAACTCTCCCCAGTCAACAACGTGCATTTGCAGTAGCAATTCTGACCATTGATGGTCTCATTTGCTCAGCTCACTCTACATTCTCAAGCCCTCCTGATCCTTTTTGGCAATAATAAGCCTTTTAAATGATATGAACTATTCAGTTTCTTGTAAATGCCAGGTCAGATAGATACTTCTGTGTTTCTCTATTCTTTCTGAGATCAGACAAGAACAGCAGCATGGGTAGTATTTCCTGAGTGCCTAAGTGGCTACCTGGAAATAATGTGTTTTTCTTGTTGAGATATAAATAAAAATAAAATTAAAAACTCCTTCAAAGGGGGTTAGTCTGAGCTAAGATGCTTCAGACCTTGTCACAGACTATTATAATAGATCATGGAATTTTTAGGTTACCTAGTATGAGTTCTTCATTTTATAGATGAAACTGAGGCCCAGAAAAGTCAGATTAATCCAAGGACACACAGCTAAATAAGTCAGAGGCAGGTCTCAAACCCAGGATCCTTAACTCTTAGTCCATTATTCTTTATTCCATACTATATTTTTCAATCATAGAATAATTATACAAATCAGATACTCTTTTCATATATCAGCATGCTATAGTTATAATAGATGATTTCTAAGGTCTTCTCCATGTGTTCCAACAGCACTTCCAAACAGCATCTCTGGTTTTGTTTTCAAACTAGAAAAAGTTTCATTTCCCATGGAATTCTAACTGCTTTCACACTATGCATGAAAGTATGAATTTGGGATTTTTCCAAGTTGATCTGGGACTTAAAAATAGTATTATAGGATAAAGATGTTAGGAATACTCAAAACAAGGGATTTCCAACCAGTGTTAACTTTGCTACTGAACATAAATTTATCATGAAATCAACCTAGTTTCTTTCTGGATACTTTGGTGTATGGTGGGTTGTACCAGAGTAAATAATATTCAACCAGAGTGGTAGAATCAACATGAGAGCCTCTTCCACATGGGCAGGGCTAATTATTCTCTGAAAGACCATGGGTTTGCCCAGTAGAATTGATTGGCCCGGAGCACTGGGGCTTGAACCTTTGGCACAGCTTTCTGGTCAGGTAAGGAATATAAGGCCCAGGCCTTGAAGAGTTAGGGTCCTTTAGACTTTTACAATTGTCCCATCTCAGGAGGAATCAGCAAACCTTCCAGACCACACTCATTTCCATATGCAGATAAGGGAGAGTGGGGCTCACATCTACCTGAAGCAGAGTTGCATCCTGGCTGAATATCTTTCCTGTTCTTAAATGTTACTTGGTCTACTAGTGTCCCCCTTCCTTTTCACTGGTTTGACCTGAGTGAGGCCTGGCACTAAATAGAATACAAGGTTAAGGACAGTTTATGCCACTTACATGGCTACCTTCAAACAATAGAGTCTTTGACAAGGGTTGTTGTTGTGTCATGTTTGTTATGTTGTTGTGTTGTTTGTTGTGTTTGTCTTTCATTCCCAAAGAGGACCATGGCATCAGGGAAATGATGACATGACTTGCAGTTGACTTCGACGTGAGTGAGGAGGGGCTGTGCAAGGTCACCAGCCTCACTTTCTCCTCCAGAGCCGTCTGGGTCCAGTGACCAGATATTCATCAGGATGACTGGCGATGACCCAGGATGCAATGGGAGACCCTGGCCCTTTTGGGCTTAAGCCTTTTCATGTACTCACGTAATGCCCATTCAGTGAATACCCTGACAAGGGTATTGGATAATAGAAAGAATAGAAACGAGAAATTTGCTTCAGACTGCATCAGCTGCTAACATTGATAGCTACTGAGCAAGATTGTAAACAATGCCCACTCTTTTATCTTCTTTGGGTTATTGGTATGCTATTTTTAAAAGGTTGAAATTAAGAGAGTAAAGTTTGTAAGAAAGCATTACCCACTTAGGTAGAATGAAGAATAGAACTTTAAAATATGGTATTATTTATAATTATAGTAGAATCCCATTTAAATATGGCTAATGATTTGGAACTCAAAATTATAAAACTAAAAAGGTTAAAAATTGTTTTTACATGTAATAAGAAAATAAAAGTATTATTTTTTTAAAATATAGCCTACTATTACACAGAGTCATATATGCTGTAATTGAATCTTGTTCCATAAATCATGTGGGTGTGTGTGTCTGTGTGTATGTACAGAGAAAGAGAGTCAAAGGACTTGGGCTAAAGTCCCACCTCTGACTCTCTTACTCATGAGACTCATCCTTCCTGGGCCTAATTTTTCTCAACTGTACAATGGGGGAGTTGAACTGTATGGCCTCTGCTTTCTCCCAGTTTTTAATCAGTGATCCTATCATAGCATCCATTTTTTTTTTCCTGAGAAGATTCATGTTGATCTTATCCCTAGAAGGATTTCTACTAAATTTCCAATTTTGTTTCCAATAGATCTAATTGAATTATTTCTTTGACTTATGTGCAAGAAGTAAAGCAAAAGACATTTTCAAGGATTCATGCGATTTGAAAAGATGTGTCAGGTAGTGAGAGAAGTGATAGCTCTGTCACCACACTGATATCTCTGAGATGAAGAAAAAGGAAGTCTTCTGGGTGTTAGGCAAATCCTCTGGGGAGGATTTATGCAAAGACTTGGATAAGAATTACAGAGGAAGAGAAGGTGTGAAAGGACTATATGTCTGCCCTGATGCAGAGTATGCCCACATTGATGATGAGATAAAGGCTAGGGTCGAAAAGTCATTTGCAAGTCAGATTCATTAAGTATTTAAAGATATCAAATATTGTAGCAAGCCAGAATTCTCTACTCCTAAAATTGGACTTTAATTTTCTACATATCACCTCCACAGGAAGAGAATCCATATTAATCACCCAAACCATATGGGGTAGCTTGTACAAAGAATAAAACTGTATTTTTATAGAGAGTGTTGAAACTGGGGCTCCATTCTTTATTTGGATTCCATTCTGACTCCATATTGTGGGCTCCACAAACCATCTGAGGACTTTGTGATTTAGGAACAGGGCCACAATCAATGCTTTCCTCCATTTTCTATCTTTAAGTCTAGAAATTAAAGAAAAGTTATTTCTGACTTTGCACCAAAAGCAGTTCTCCAAGAAGCAATCACTCAGCATCCATTTATTAGATGTCTGTTATATCCCAAACATTGTGCCGAGTACTAGAGACTGAAAAAAAGTGAAGCAGTCTGTGCCCTCAAGAAGATGACATTCTAATAGGACAGAAAACATGGATTAATAAGTATATACGAAATAGATAAAGTAAATGGGGTGGGGGAGGACTAGTAGCTGGGGGATCAGAATCATGGGGACCATTCATGCTTGAATGATGCTTAAATGGAGTTTTGAAGGAAACATAAGGAGGTTTTGCATTTCAATGTGAGGGACAATCAGTACGTAGGGAGACAGAGTGTCAGAAATGAAGCACCTAAGTAGGCCATCTCAGTTTTGGTCAATTTCACTGGCTCTTCCCCATGCCTAGAATGATCGCCTTCCTCATGTCTGTCCCCTGGATCATAGACAGCAGGAAAGGGAGTACTGTATAGTAAGGTTGGAAAGGTAGTTTGGGAGCTGGTTGTGAGGGACTTTAAAAAAGACAAAGTACATTAAATAAAGCATATTATTGTAAGTTTGCTGCAGTATTTGTACCCAAAGTGTTTTTTACCTGGGCATGAACGTGTTAGGAAAAAAAAAAAACCTTAGTTGAAGTCACAGGCCCTAAGATTCATGACTTTGCGTGACCTTGGTCAAGTCCCTTTCCCTCATCCAAGCCTCAGTACCTTCATCTATAAAATACAAGGGTTGTGATAGATGATCTCTAAGGTTTCTCTCAGCTCCAAATCTTGTGACCCTAAATAGATTTGAAGATTGACACCACTAGGTTAAAAAAAACTGCCATTAAAATGGATAACTTTACAAACATAATGGATGATAATCTTGATCCTAATGGGAATATGCTTTGCACATCCCATCTTGCTTTAATAAGACCTTTCCTTTGGTTCCTATTGCTCTGGCTCCAGAGTTTGTCTCTTGGCTGACTGAAGTGCAAACATTCCCAAATATGTCACAGAGGCCCTACCCTTCCCCATGCTTAGTGAGCACTAACTTGGTATCAATATCGGTAATTACCATGCTATTACTCATTTGGAGTGTGTTCAGAAAAGAGTCTTACCTCATTGGGATATGAGATTTGGATGGTGACTACTCTAGGAAAAATAGGGATCTGGTGACTTTTCTTTCCAACGTTTTAATTCTGAGACATTGCCATCTTTTTAAGGGTTAGTGGATGGAATTGATGCATAACAATGCAAAGTAAGAGTTTGCATTTATATGGCGTTTTATGGTTATAAAGTACTGTACATACATTATCTCCTTTTATCCTTACAAAAATCTGTGCAGGGAAGTAGGATAAGACTTATTATTTCAAATTTACAGATAAAGAAATTGAGGCTCAGAAAGGTCAATCTACTTTCTCATGGACAATTTGTTATTGAATGTTCCAAGAAAATATCACCCAGGTCTTTTAGACTCCAGGACCAGTTATTTTTCCCCCACACTTTTTTTTTTCTCAGATTTGTCTTTAGTTCTTTGTATTTCCGCAATGGTGATTAGTACTTTTGATCATAATCTGAGGACTGAGGCATCTTAGCTGTTCTTTAAGTTTAGCTTTATGTTAATTTAAAAAAAAAATCTGAGGTAACTCATGAGCAGAGAGAGGCCTCAGGGAAATTAGGGCACTGGGATCCCAAGAGCAGAGACAGAGGTTTTGAATTGTCTGTGTGGACACAGGACAGGAAGATAATGAGGAGAGCATGCTCTGTTCATCTACACATAACTCTGACCATGTCCTCATAGCTGCTTCTAATCCCAAACTCTTACTTTCTGTCACTGTTGTTTGCTTGTTTCAGTCATGTCCGACTCTTTGTGACCCTGTTTGGGGTTTTCTTGGCAAAGATACTGGAATGGTTTGCCGTTCCCTTCTCCGGCACATTTTACAGATAAGGAACTGAAGTAAACAGGGTTAAGTGACTTGCCCAGGGTCACACAACCAGTGAGCATCTAAAGCCAGATTTGAACTCATGTCTTCCTGTCTCCAGGCCCAATGCTCTATCCACTGCACCACCTAGCTGCCCTTCTGTCATGAGCTGCTAACATATTTCTTCCTGAAACTTTGAAAAAGTTACATTGAATAATCCTATCCTCAATTACACATATTAAGGTTGTACCAGTTTGGGTTGTAGATAAGCCAATGTCAGCTAAGCATTGCAGTGGATACAGTGCTGGACCTAGAGTGAAGAAGACTAGAGTTCAAATCTTGCAAGAAATAAAATTCTACTAGCTGTGTCCCCCTGGGCAAGTCACATATCCTCTCTGTACCTCAGTTTTCTCATCTATAAATTAGGCAACTCATTATCCTTACCATTCCTCCCAACCATCCTACAAAATTCCCTATCACCATCAAGGGCACCATCATCCTCCTGATTGATCACCCAAGCTCAAAGCCTAGGTGTCATCTTTGACTCTTCACTATCTCTCACACCTCTAGCCAATCTGTTGCCTAGGCTTGTAGATTTCACCTTCAGAACACCTCTTCAATCCCCGCTTCTCCTTATCTCCTCTGATACTGCCTGCTCCCTGATGCAGACACTCATTTGTGCATGCCTGAGTTATTTCAGTAGCCTACTGCTTGGTCTCCCTGCTGCAAGTCTCTCCCTACTTCTAGTCCATCCAACCCTCAGCTGCCAAAGTAATTTTCGTAAAGCACAGGTTTGACCCCATCATCTCTCTCCTCAATAAACTGCAGTGGCTCCTTGTCACCTACAG
This sequence comes from Trichosurus vulpecula, assembly GCF_011100635.1. Taxonomy (NCBI): domain Eukaryota; kingdom Metazoa; phylum Chordata; class Mammalia; order Diprotodontia; family Phalangeridae; genus Trichosurus; species Trichosurus vulpecula. The sequence goes on from NC_050573.1 coordinate 258,295,405, forward strand.
AATCAAATATAAAATGCTTTGTTTGGCATTCAAAACCTTTCATAAACTAGTCCCACATACTCACACACACACACACACACACACACACACACACACACACACAAAAAAACACCTCTTTTTAGTTTTCTTGCCCCTTTTGCCCTCTGCGCTCACTCTTTAGTCCAGTGACAGTGGCTTCCCTTGCTGTTCAGGGAAGATGCTCCATCTCAGCTTTGGTCAATTTCACTGGCTCTTCCCCATGCCTAGAATGATCTCCTTTCTCACATCTATCCCCTGGCTTCCATGGTAACCTTCAGGTCCCAGCTAAAATCCAACCTTCTATAGGAAGCCTTTCCTGACCTCTCTTAATTCTAGTGCTCTCTGTTTCTTAATTATTTCCTATTTATCCTTGTTTGTACATACTTGTTTGCTTGTTGTCTTTCCCATTGGATTGGGAGCTCCTTGAGGTCAGAGACTGCTTTTGCCTCGTTTTTGTATCCCGAACACTTAGCACAGTGCCTGACACACAGTAGGCTCTTAAACATACTTATGGACTGATTTGAGAAATCATGACTAGGACCCCTAATTTGGTACGACTATATCTGTAAATATAGGCATAAATTTGGCATAAATATAAGCATTGTAAACTAAGATATAGTGGATGGAGGGAGTAGGCCTGGAATGAGGAAGGCCTGCCTGGGTTCGTGTCCTGCCTTAGACACTTACCAGCTGTGTGACCCTAGGTAAGGCATTGAACTTCTCTGGGTCTCAATGTCTTCATCTCTAAAATCAAGGGATTGGACGCAGTTCTAAAACCATGATCTTCTCATCTATAGTGCCATTAAGGTGACTAGAGGAAAGGGATTGAAATGCCCAGAATAATAAGCTGAAGGAAGTAGGAGGTTAAGAATAGATGTGGGACAATTTAAAGGAAGCTAGGAGAGGAGTACCTTTTGACATCTGACCTTACTTAGTGGGTGATTTTTATGATGTTCCAAAAGTAAGAACCAGGGAGGATTGGCAAACCCTTGAGGAAAAATCTTTCCAATCTGAATTAGAGACATATTTGTTAAAAGCAAGCAAAAATGATTTTTTTTAGCCAACCAAGGTTTAGAAGGACTTGGTCTAATAATGATGACGAATGTACCTGAAAAAAGAAGCCAGATTTTTGCATTAAGCTGCAAGAACCTGGACCATGTGACTACACCAAGGACCCGAAAATTGTCTGTGTAGTTTGTACCTTGAGACTCCTCAAAGAGCTAAAGTCATGCACAGTGAAAGGTAGGCTAATTTGGATGACTCGTTGCAGAACACCATCAAGATGAATAGTTGCTATTTTTCCAGTGAAAATTATTTGACAGGCAAAATATCTGAATCAGTGAAAATAATGGGCCATCCTTAGAATGTGGTTCCTGTCTGCAGTGAATAGTACAGGAGAGGAGTGCAGGGCGAGGCTGTGAACCCACAGTCACAGGCTAAAGAGGAGAAACCCACACCTTCCATTTTCTGAGTAGTGACAGTGGACAAAGACTAGCAGACTGTGGGAGTATATTCAGTTTGAGTGGGTCCCTGAAATTTTCATCATGAAATGTCACTGAATGTTCTCTCTTTATACATATTATTTGTTTTGAGCACTGAACCTCTCTAGTGTGTGTGGGGGTGGGTAAATGTAGGGGGGTGGGTTTTCCCCTAGGAGACATGCCTGCGTTCTTGTTGTGGCAAACAGGCTCTGGAAAAGCAGAAAGGAGTGTACCCATAGGAAAATCTAATGGATTAAATGGCTACTAAATGAGCTGAAGAAGGAAATGGCAAACCACTCCACGTCTTTGCCAACAAGACTCCAAATGGGGTCACAAGGAATTGGACACGATTGAAAAATGACTGAACAGTATGAACAAGCACTGTGCTCAATTCTGGGTATACAAAGAAAGGACTCTGCAATTAAACGGCTTACAGTCTAATAGGGACAAAGGTGTTAGTGGTGTCTTGGTTTCTCTTTTATTGAACCCACATTGACATCAAGCTCTTGTCTATAGAAAATGATGGGGACCTAGAAGTAGGGATGGTAGAGTGGGGCAGGATGCATAGGAATAGAATCATCAGTTTCCAAAATTGGGAAAATTGACAAGTCACAAGGAATTTAGTCATTTCCAAAGAGAAATATATGAATAGAGGAGCTGATAAAAGAGGGAGAGAAGAGTGTACACTTAGAAAGGAAGTATGGTTCAATGGATAGAATGGTGGTTTGGGAGTCAGAGAACCAGGGTTTGGATCCACTGTTTACTACCTGGGTGACCTCAGGAAAGTCTTTAACCTCTTTGTAAAATTAGGGCTGGGCTAAATAACTTTTAAATTTACTTCCAGCTCTAAACTATCATTTTCTTGTCTTAGTGACCATCAACTCTTCTCCTAACTTGTTCTTCCTTTATTGATTACAGATATAAGAGAAATAAAAGCATTTCTTACTAAGATCTTTAAGTAGGAAATACCTCACACATGTTTAATATTGTTGTTAACACAGGAAGAAATGTTGTGGTCAATGTACTGCCTAAGGTAATGGAGGGCACAGGAAACGGGGTCAGTTTCTCCACTGCCCCTAAACTATGAAGTTTAAGTGACTTCCGTGACCATGAAATTAATTGATCTCAAGTCCTATGTCAGGAATAGACCTATAGGCTCTTGTAAACAAGTATGGACTACCTTAGTCCAAATTTTTCAAATTTTTTGGCAACATTAGGCAAATTCCCTATCCTATGTTATGGAGCTGATATTCTCCGACAACATATGCTTCAGTGCATCTATGATTTCACTGATGTGGGTGTTCTAGGTGATGTGGGGCAACAAGATGGCACAGTGGATGGAGAATTGGATTTGTTGTCAGGAAGACCTCAAATCCTGCCCCAGGTATTTATTAGCTATATGACCCTGGGCAAGTCACTGAGCCTCAGTTCCCTCATCTGTAAAATGGGAATAAATGAAAAAGGTGGAAGAGTAGGCTCTTAGACTTGCCAACAAATCAGTCCTTCCAATCAGCACTATTATGAAAAGCATCCTCTCCCCCCCCAGATATGTTAACCAGGTGTTTGTGAATATTTAGACATCTTGAATTTATGCTCCCAACACATTAAAACCTTGAGGGTATATATTGCATACATTTAGAGGGTAGCAAAGTAATAAAAGCCAAGAGGGAACTAAAATGATGTGCTCTATATTTTACCTAATTGTTTTATATTGAGTATTGAGTTTCAGTTTATTCCCTGTTAGTTTTTAGATTCCCCCCTAATTTTCATAAAAACTTTGCTGCAATGATTGACCTAGAGTGACCTCCTAAAAGCCAATAAAGAATGAAAAAGTTTCTGCAAGACTTTGCAGTTATTTAAACTTACCCATACTTTGGTTCTTAATTTTTTAAAAATTGAAATGACATCAGTTTTCTGCTGTCTAATATATACATATAAACATACATACATATATATGTATCCTGCTTAACATATGCATACATATATATACATATATATATATATACACATATATATACACAATCAGTGGGATATTATCATAATAAACAGTTTGGAGTTCCACTGTAAAATCTGGAGAGGGCTCCATTCATTTCATAAAAATTACAAGCCTAAGAAAGGCACAATCCTCAGTTACTCAGCCAGTCTTTTTTACACATCCTAATATGGATATAAAATGTATCTGGCGTTAATGATTCTGAGTATTACTGGAGCTTGCCAGAATGTTTAGACCTTTGCACAATGAAGTCTTTATTGCAGCAAATATAAAAAGTCTTCTAAACAGAACATCAGAGCCCTTCTAATGTATCTGGCACTTAAGAATCTTTTAGGCATTCATTTTGAGGAGTTAACATATTATTTTTCTTCTCAATTGTAAATGTATCCTTCAAAATTGTTGCTGTCCTCTGTGGGTCCTAATTAAACATTTGAGGAGTTATGAACTGGATATTTTAATTATGAACATTTTCATAAGGAAAAAAAGTCATTCCATTCAAAATTTCTAAACCATTTACACACATCTCTAAAATTTCTCTGCAGAATACAGTAACATAGAAGGTGTTATCTTAGAAATAGGTATTTACCATTCTATAATCCAAAACCTGGCCCTTGGGAAACATTCAGAGATTTTATAATGTGCAGTGGATTATTTGGCCTTGCTAAGAGTGCAGGTTTAAAATGTATAATATGCTTAGCATGGATTTTAGGAATTCTGCATATTAAGTGCTGCTATATTGAGTTCTGGGTACTTCCTGGTTTTTGTTATGCTTATTTGCCACCAGCAAGACTTGCTTTTGATTCTCTGAGACAGCTTTCTGCTCCAGGATTGTAGAGGCTATGAATGTTGTGAGTGACTATCATTAACCTTCTCTGGTCATGTAGTGAGTTGACTTGAAGACTAATATTGACTAAGAATGAAGGTGAAGGCTAGGGAAGGAGAACAGCCCTTTAGTACATATGTTAAAAAAGTGCTATGGATGAATGAATATACAGGAGGCCCTGTTTTCAGGGAACACATTCTAGGGATTCTCATGACTACTATCTGTGATTAGTGGAGAAAAACCCTCAACTAAAGATCATTAACAAGACTAAACACTATGAGATGTCTCTAATGGTGGGGCATACAGCATATGTTACAAACACAAATTGTGAGAACATGAACACAGGGACTTTCTGGTCTGAGGCTTTAAGAGTTACTGGGATATTCATGTTATAAATGTTGTAGCAATTAGAAAAACCCTCAGGTATCCTTCATAAATCCCTTCAACAGACTACAGGAAGGGACAAGGTCACCTTTTCCCCACCCTACCCTCCTTTGCTACTCCGCTCTTTGAGACTGTCATAGCAAAGTTCTCACTCAGTTATTGGATTCATCATTAAAAATGCTTTATTGATATTTTTTTAAACAATAATATCATTTCTGAAGGATTCCTACACACACATACACATGCTCACACACACACACACACACACACACACACACACACACACACTCCCCACAAGAGTTCTTGTAATAAATAAATACAGTCAAGGAAAAGGAGCCAATAATTTGGCAATGGCTGAAAATGTGTAACTCATTTCATACATGTAATCTACCACCTCTCTGCCAGAAGCAGGAAACACATTTCACAGTTAGTGTATATTTTTTAAAGGTAAAATGCCTTAGGCTTTAAAATTTACAAGGAAGACTAGTTCTCACTCTCCTTGCTCCACTTTTCAGTTCTACTTTTCCAACTCAAGGCCACCAACAGTTGTTGGTAGAAATTAATGCCTTTACACATCTCTATAGATCTACAGGCACAAGAATAATGGATAGGGATAAGAAACTTGAACTCCATGTGCAATGATCCAGCCATTCTGGAGAGCAATTTGGCACCATGCCCAAAGGGCTATAAAATGTGCCATCCTTTGACCCAGCAATACCACTTCTAGGACTGTATCCCAAAGAGATTACACAAGTAGGAAAGAGACCGGTATGTACAAAAATATTTATAGCAGTTCTTTTTGTGGTAGCAAAGAATTGGAAATCAAGGGGATGCCCATCAATTAGGGAATGGCTAAACAAATTGTGGTATATGAATGTAATGGAATACTATTGTGCTATAAGAAATGAGGAGCAGACAGACTTCATTATAACCTGGAAAGACTTATATGAACTGATGCTGAGTAAGGGGAGCAGAACCAAGAGATCATTATACACAATTACAGACACATGGTATATGTAAGGACTAACTTTGATAGACTTGACTCCTCTCATCAATGCCAGGTTCAAAGACAGCTACAAAAGAGTCATGATGGAAAAAGCTATGTACATCCAGAGAAAGAATTATGGAGTCTGAATGAAGATGGAGGCAGACTATTTGCTCTCTTTTTTTTTCCTTCTTTTTTGGTGTCGTTTATCCTTTCTCATGATTCACTCCATTGGTTATAATTCTTCTTTACAACTGGACTATTAGGTAAATAAATTCAATGTGAAGGTAAATACTGAACCTATATCAGATTACATGCCATCTTGGGGGAGGGAGGGAGGGAGGAGGGAGGAGGAGATGGAGGGAGAAAAAATTCGGAACCCAAAAACTTGTAGAACTGAATGTTGTAAACTAAAAATAAAAAAAAATTATCTTGGAAAAAAAAACTTGAACTCCAGTTCTCTGCCTACAATTGTATATAACTTGTTGGGGCTATGCTTTCTCTCTGGTGGACAACTTTAATAGCAAAGAACACATTTCTTTTATTTGTAGTTGCTGATTGTGATGTCTTAGCATATCTCATAACCCATTGCCCATCTAGGTTTCAAAGCCTAACAACTGCCAATTACATTACTATCCAACCATTATGACAATATTCTTTCTAGATACGAAAAGGATATTGGGGTAAGCACAACACCTCAATTTCTAACAGTTTCTTTGTCATCATGCCTTATTTGTATCATTGCTGGAGAGATAGCATGGGTTAGTGGATAGGGGATGGCCTCTGAATCAGGAAAACCTGGGTTTAAGTATCACTTCTAACATAAATCCTGCCACTGACACATACTTGTTTGGTGAATGTGGTCTGGGCATTTATTGTGGTCTGGGCATGTGTGTCAGTGCCCCCAGGCAACTTTCTAAGACCATGAGTGGTGGAAAAGTTGCCAGCTTGTTTGGTGGAGGAAGTTTACACTACAGAAGTTGTCCATATCATCAGTGAAATTACAGGTCCCTTTACATATACCCCTCCGCCCCCCCCCCAAAAAAAACCCACTACCTTTGGAGCCATAACTGTGATAAAGTAATTGGAGCTTTTCATCAGGACACTGAAAGACAGAGAGGTACTGATGGTACTTTTAATTCTTCCGAAGTAGAGTTATCCCTTCAACAGTTATCCCTTAGATGTGTGGAACTCCTACAATCTGGAAAATCCACATAAAATTTTTTGGCCCTCCTTTCAAACTAGAGAAGAAGCCTGAATTTTTTTCTTTTTCTTTGATGAGATAATTACAGTACCTTATTGTAAAATTTGGGTTGATATTATACAATACGCTACATTTATTTTATTCATTTCTGAGTTTCTAAATTTTTTCTGTGTCATCTTCTGGCCTTTGTGAGTTGTCTGCAGCTGCCGTAAAACTCTTCCAAAATTCTCGTTTAATTTCTTGTGCCAATCCACAATATATCAAAACCGTGATGGGGAAAGTCGAGAGTGGAAGGCATAACTATAAAGAAACAACTGAATCCATCACCTAATTAACAAGAATAATCAGTTTAAAAAGAAAGCTACCATATGATGACTTCCTCCCCTTGGTAGCCACACTTCAGGTAACATCATAGTCTCCCCACCCAAAACTCCATCTCTCTTTTCAACATTCGTCCCCCAAAATGAATTGAAAGTACATTTCATGCTTTGAATAGAAAACTTGGTAGTTGAAATTCTGACAGCTACACTCTTGGAGCTTATTGTGGGGATGCATTTAGAGAGGTGCCAAAGAGAAATAGTAGTTTTCAGATTGGAAACTTTAAGATAAAGTGTGAGGAATATGAAGGAAGCATGAATGTCCTCTTCCCTCTTATGTTTAAAAAATAAAGCCTACCTTATGCTAGATTATTTGGGTGGGGGAGAAGGGCTGGACCTGATTTCACCACTGTAGGGAGACCTTAGTGAGGAATTTCTTCTATCAATGCAGCTATTACTTTCTCTGAAATTTATAGTCTAATGGTTACTTGGGGTACTGAGAGCAGGATTTGAACCTTGGTCTTCCTGAATGAGATTTCCCTCTATGTTCACTATGCTATTCCATCTCTCAGTCAAATAGTGTTCTAATGCCCAAAGTGTGGTTCAAGCCATTAGGAAAAGGCAGAGGAATGTCAGTAGGAAGTAGGAATACTTTAATCAACGGGGGCCCAAGAAGCACCAAAGAGTACATATTTCAGGTTTTTATTGTCAGTATTTCAGAAGTGACACTGGAATGAAATCATGAATAGAATTTTAAATGTATGGAAAATACATGGGCCCCAAGATCTGGTTATTCATTGCATTTTGCAGATCTGCCTGTTATTGAAGTTGATAATATGTATGCAATGGATACTCATAGTCTAGAAAGGAAATTAAGATGAGGCCTAGGATCTCTGTCTGGTAGAAAATAAAGCAAGAATAGTTGACCAAGACTATACTCAAAGGAAATTAATATTGGGTACGGGATGAGATAATGTGGAAAAGCTGCCTTACGCAAAATTCAGAAATATCGGCCCTCGTTTACTATGACCATGCCCTATTCTTATATTTTCCCACTTCCACTCTTTCCCCCACTTTAATCCATCCTTCATACCATTTTCAGGACAGTTTTTCATGAATCAGTTTACTCACGTCACTCCTTGGCTCAAAAGTCTTTAGGAGCTCCCTACTGGCGCTTTATAAATACCTGTTAAGTGAAAGACTATTGCCACCCTACCTTGCCAGCCTCATCTCAAATCACTTACACCCCCCACAAACACACACACACCTCCAGTATTCAATTGAAATGTACTACTCTGGACTTTGTTAGCACATCTCATGCTCTTCCACTTCTGTACCTTTCCTATTCTCTTCCTTCGTCCCAGAATGTCTTCCTTCATCCCAGAATGTCTTCCCTCCACCCTTTCTACCTATTGAATTTCTGTCCATACTTTAAAACCTCATGTCTTCTTCCCTGACTATCCTTATAACAACCTCTCCCCTTGGACCTCAAATAATGCTTTGTTTCATAATTCTCTAACCTACTTACATAATATTGTATATTATAATTATAGGTGCTTTTATATTGTCCTGCTTCTGGACTGTAAGTTCTATGACAGTCAGGACGTTATACCTAGGATAGAGTTCTGCAACCAGTAAATATTTGTGCTTATTGAATTTTAATTTGCTATCATAAGAAAAATAAAAGTCTGAATGATTGGAGCACCTCATAAAAAGATGTGTATGTCATGTGATGTAGGTGTTAGTGATTTGGACTGGTAGATAGAAGATCCTGGTTCTAGCCCTGTCTACCTTGGTCCCCTTCCTTCTGGCCCTGGCATGCAAGGAGACCTAGGTTCAAATCCTATCTCTGATACTTCCTAGCTCAGTGACCATAGGCAAGCCATTTAACGCCTATGTGCCTCTGGTTCCTCATCTGTAAAATGAGACTCATCATAGCTGTAGGGCTTTTTTGGTATTTTTGAGTCGTAGCAGTCATGTCCCACTCTGACCCCATTTGGGGTTTTCTTGGCAGAGAACACTGGAGTGACTCCTCTTCTCCATCCTACTTTACAGATAAGGAAACTGAGGCAATCAGGGTTAAGGAACTTGCCCAGGGTCACACAGCCAGTAAGTGTCTGAGGTCGGATCTGAACTCGGGAAGATGAGTCTAACTGATTCTAAGCCCAGTGCTCTATCTCCTGCACTATCTAGCTATAGTACTTACCTCACAGAATTATTATGAAAATCAAAATAATTCATATATGTCAAGTGCATTGCAAACCTTCAAGTGCTACATAAATGCCATATATAAATATATGAATATATAATATATAAATACTATTCACGGGAGGAACTATGATAAAATGTTTGATCTGAAGTCAGAGAACCTTGGTTCAAATCCAAACAGCCACTTCCTACCCATGTGACTATGGGCAAATTGTTTCTTTCTGGGTCTCTGATTACTCATGTGTAAAATGAGGATATTTAACTAGACAATCTTTAAGATCCTTTCTCATTCTATAGTTCTACATTGCATTATTATTATTTGAAAGAACATTGCAATGTATTCTACCAGTAAAATGAAAACAAGATGTTTATTATTGCTTTGCTGCATAGAAATGAGATTTCATACCATAGAGCCCAAAGGCTTTGTCCCTAATAAAAACATTTTCATAAAAGGTATGTTTTGGTTGATGTTTAATTTATTTTTAATGTGTTGACTTTTAATTTCACGCTTTGGGGGAAAAGCCCTTCTGTTATGACACTGCTGAACTACATCATTCTGGTCCATGCTTTCTGTCATTGCATAGTTAGTTGTATGGGGCTTCATTTTATTTTATTCTAAAAATTTCTTTGGAGGGAACATACTGTAATAGATGGCTAGGAACTTGGTGCTGCTTCATTCCAGTTCTGGATCCACCTTTTCCTCTTTTTATTCTTGGCTAATTCACATCTTTTTCTCTGCCTCTATTTCTCAGTCTTGAAAATGGGCTTCGGGGTGAATTCCCAGAGGTTCTGTGAAGATCATTTTAGTGCCTGTGAAGTGCTTTAGAGATGAAATGGGCTAAATTCTACAGTGATCTTGGGAATTGGTGGGTCTGAAGAATGCCTTCTGAACACAAGATCCTACAGTAGGAGCTCTTTAAATGACTGGCAAATTTCCTACAGGGACATTATCCCCATAACCAATAAAACATTTACTGTAATTACCCTCCCTCTTTCTAAAGATTAGGTCTCCTCTCTGAGACTCTTGAGACAATGAGATTTTACAGGTATTCAAATTTAGAAAAAAAATTAAGTTATTTACTTTCATTGCTATTATTAATATGATCAATTCTGAACTGCACCAAGGTCAGGAAGCCCAGAAGATAATTGTCTTTGTGCCCAGAAGTCATTATCTTTTTGATACAGGTGCCAGAAGCAGTAATTTTTAAGAACAAAATTTCAGAGAAGCTTTTTGTTTGTTTTTGGCCAGACACTGACATTTCTAGTACTTCTGTTTATTTCTCTTCACACACAAGCCCATTCCTGCCATAGGGATTATTTTACTAAGCTTTTACCTATTTTCTGTTTCTTGCTTTTCTTCCTCCCTCAAGTCATTCTATTGGCTTTTGATTCTTCTCTTTTCATATGTGCTTCCTCTCTTATTTTTGTAACTCCCTTTAATCCCCTTCTTTCCCGTCATGTGAGGCCATCTCACAGCAAAGTTATTATTAGTCTGTTCAAGCAGAAGCTGCCATAGGAAATTGATGAAACTTTGCAAATTCTCCTTCTGGCCTTTATCTTACCTTGTACATGAAATAGAACAGGAATGTGAATGTAGCATATAGCTCATCTTCAAATTCCAAGGTGTTTAAATTTTAATATACTTTTATACTTATTTTTAATTTATTTATTTAACATATTTAGTTTTCAGCATTGATTTTCACAAGAGTTTGAATTACAAATTTTCTCCCCATTTCTACCCACCCCCCACTCCAAGATGGCGTATATTCTGGTTGCCCTGTTCCCCAGTCAGCCCTAACTTCTGTCACTCCACTCCCCTCCCATCCCCTTTTCCCTTCCTTTCTTGTAGGGCAAGATAAATTTCTACGCCCATTGCCTGTGTATCTTATTTTCTAGTTGCATGCAAAAACTTTTTTTTTGGTTTTGAACATCTGTTTTTAAAACTTTGAGTTCCAAATTCTCTCCCCTCTTCCCTTCCCACCCACCCTCCCTATGAAGTCAAGCAATTCAACATAGGCCACATGCGTATCATTATGTATAACCCTTCCACAACACTCATGTTGTGAAAGACTAACTATATTTTGCTCCTTCCCAACCCATCCCCCTTTATTGAATTTTCTCCCTTGACCCTGTCCCCTTTCCAAAGTGTTTGTTTTTGATTACCTCCACCCCCATCTGCCCTCCCCTCCATCATCCCTCCCTTTTTTTATCTTCTTCCCTCTTCTTTCTTGTGGGGTAAGATACCCAATTGATTATGTATGGTATTCCCTCCTCAGGCCAAATCTGATGAGAGCAAGATTCACTCATTCCCCCCTCACCTTCCCTCTCCCCTCCTCCCCCAGAACTGCTTCCTCTTGCCACCTTTATGCAAGATAATCCACCCCATTCTATCTCTCCCTATCTCCCTCTCTCAATATATTCCTCTCCATCCCTTAATTTGGTTTTATTTCTTTTAGACATCTTCCCTTCATCTTCAACTCACCCTGTGTCTGCTCTCTCTCTCTCTCTCTCTCTCTCTCTCTCTCTCTCTCTCTCTCCATATATATATATATATATATATATATATATATATATATATGTGTGTGTGTGTGTGTGTATATATATATATACACACACATACATATATACGTACATACACATTCACTTATATATATATACATAAACATATATATATATACATATATGTATGCATATTCCCTTCAGCTACCCTAATACTGAGGTCTCATGAATCATACACATCATCTTTCCATGTAGGAATGTAAACAAAACAGTTCAACTTTAGTAAGTCCCTTGAAATTTCTTTTTCTTGCTCTTTTTCTTGATTACTTTTTCATGCTTCTCTTGATTCTTGTGTTTGAAAGTCAAATTTTCTATTCAGCCGTGGTCTTTTCACTGAGAAAGCTTGAAAGTCCTCTATTTTATTGAAAATCCATATTTTGCCTTGGAGCATGATACTCAGTTTTGCTGGGTAGGTGATTCTAGGTTTTAATCCTAGCTCCACTGACCTCCGGAATATCGTATTCCAAGCCCTTCGATCTCTTAATGTAGAAGCTGCCAGATCTTGGATTATTCTGATTGTGTTTCCACAATACTCAAATTGTTTCTTTCTGGATGCTTGCAATATTTTCTCCTTGATCTGGGAGCTCTGGAATTTGGCAACAATATTCCTAGGAGATTTCTTTTTGGGATCTATTTGAGGAGGCGATCGATGGATTCTTTCGATTTCTATTTTGCCCTGTGGCTCTAGAATATCAGGGCAGTTCTGCTTGATAATTTCTTGAAAGGTGATACCTAGGCTCTTTTTTTGATCATGGCTTTCAGGTAGTCCAATAATTCTTAAATTATTTCCCCTGGATCTATTTTCCAGGTCAGTGGTTTTTCCAATGAGATATTTCACATTGTCTTCCATTTTTTCATTCCTTTGGTTCTGTTTTATAATATGTTGATTTCTCATAAAGTCACTAGCTTCCACTTGCTCCAATCTCATTTTTAAGGTAGTATTTTCTTCAGTGGTCCGTTGGACCTCCTTTTCCGTTTGGCTAATTCTGCCTTTCAAGGCATTCTTCTCCTCATTGGCTTTTTGGGGCTCTTTTGCCATTTGAGTTACTCTATTTTTTAAGGTGTTGTTTTCTTCAGTATATTTCAGTATTTTTGGGGTCTCTTTTAGCAAGTCATTGACTTGTTTTTCATGGTTTTCTCGCATCCTTCTCATTTCTCTTCCCAATTTTTCCTCTACTTCTCTAACTTGCTTTTCCAAATCCTTTTTGAGCTCTTCTATGGCCTAGGACCAGTTCATGTTTTTCTTGGAGGCTTTTGGTGTAGGCTCTTGCACTTTGTTGACTTCTTTAGGCTGTATGTTTTGGTCTTCTTTGTCACCAAAGAAAGAATGCAAAGTCTGAGACTGAATCTGGGTGCGTTTTCGCTGCCTGGCCATATTCCCAACCAAGCTTGTAGACTAAAGAGTTCTATGTTCCACGTTTGGGGGGGATGCGCCAGCTATGCCACACCAGCACTTCTCCTTCCCCAAGAACACCCAACCTGGACTGGGCTTAGATCTTCAGCAGACTGTGCACTCCTGCTCTGATCCGCCACTTAATTCCTCCCACCAGGTGGGCCTGGGGCCCGAAGCAACTGCAGCTGAACTCCTGTAGCTGCCCCACCTCCGCTGCCCCAGGGGCAGTGGCCGAACCTTGAACTCCTTCCACTCCTGCAGCTTTTCCCACTAACCTTTTCCACTGTCTTTGGTGTTTGTGGGTTGAAAAGTCTGGTAGCTGCTGCAGCTCACTGATTCAGGGCACTAGGGCCCGCTCCACCCGGCTCCTGGTCTGGTTCCTCTGCACCACTCACGCTGGGCTCTGCTCCGCTCCGCTCACAGCTCCCAGCTCCCAGCTCCGTGTGGGATAGACCTCACCCAGAGACCATCCAGGCTGTCCTGGGCTGGAGCCCTGCTTCCCTCTGCTGTTTTGTGGGTTCTGCAGTTCTAGAGTTGGTTCAGAGCCATTTTTTATAGCTTTTTGGAGGGACTCGGCGGGGAGCTCACGCTAGTCCCTGCTTTCCAGCCGCCATCTTGGCTCCACCCCTGGTCTACTTTTATACTTATACCATCTACAACTTGACTCCTCTTAGAATGGTACGCATCCCATCCCAGCATATAAATGATGTCTCACAATCCAAAACTTCACAGAGCTTGATTCAGATTCTTGTTGAAGCAATAACCTGTTTTGAGGACTCCATTTGCACTGAATCATTCAAACATTTCTCTCTTTTCATCATTGTTTGGCATTGGAAATAAAATTCCTGGTCTACATATTGACAATTTGAAAAAATTAATTTGCCAAGTTTCTTGTGTTTGCTGTCAACATAACATACAGGATATATGAGTAATAATGTTATGAGTCAACTACAGTCTTTTCCTTGTTACTCTCTACACTAGCTTCCGATGATATAACGAAGGAGAAGTATATGTGGGTTTGTGTGATGTTTACGTTAAGGTATGTACACATGCATAAGTTCTCTTTACTTAAGAATCTAAGACATTTTCTTTTTACAATAATTTGTTCCTTTTTCCACATGTCCTTAAACCATACACAGAAGGTTATTCATACATAATCTCAGAGTTGAAAGATCCATCAGATGCCATCTAGTACATTTTCATTATCTGAATAATAATCCTTGCCATAGTACTTCAACAAATGACTATCTAGATTTTGCTTGAAACCCCTAATTCAGAGAGTCCTGGGAAATACCTTAGCCCCCTGTGGGTGCTCTACCCAAAGGAATACAAATTTTGAGTGCTGAAACTTAACGAGAAGTCTTGGGGTTTGCCTACCAGATTTCTTTTTTGTGGACCTTGCCTTAAATCCAAATCACTCTGGTTCTCATTGATTGGCCAACAATGGGTCCCAGGTCACACCTCACTTGGTCATTGTTTGGATTCTGATGGCTCAGAGTGAGTGTAAATAGCAGTTATTTCTGTTTTAGCCAGAAATCCTGAGGGTCTTCCTCTCCCAGATTGATTTTTTTTTTCTGACTAAGTAAAAGAGGCCATTCTTTGCCTCATTTTTACCTAGCCATAATCACTGAATGGGTGTTTCCTCAGACAAACTGAGACCTGGGAAAGACATTAGCTCAAAAAGACCAAGGCCTCCCCCTGCATCCTGGCCATCTCCAGTCATCCTGATCTGTATCATGCCACTGGACCCAGATGGCTCTGGAGGAGACAGTGAGGCTGGTAACTTTGTGTAGCCCTCCTTCACGTAAATCCAATTCACTTGCAATTCATGGCATCTTCTTCCTGATGTCATGGTCCTCTTTGAGAAGGAAGGACAAACAACAACAACATCTCAGGGAAGCCCACTACTTCCTAAGCTGGCCTATTCTACATTAAGTCTAATAATAAAAAGTTTTTCCTTACACAGAGCTAAGCCTTGCCTCCCTGCAAGGAATACACATTGCTTCTAATTCTGCCCCCTAAGACCAAGCACAACAAATCTGCACCCTCCTCCACAAGAAGAGAGTTCTCATGTTCTCTCAAGACTTCTCTTCTTCTAGTTAGATGCCTCCAGTCTCTTTAACCTCTCTTCATAAGGCATGATCTCAAAGCCCTTCATCACCCTGATGACCATCTGGAAACTCTCTGGCTGATCAAAGTCCTTACTAAAATGTGCCACTGAAAACTGAGCAAAATATTTCAGGTGTGTTTTGTCCAGAGTAGAGAATAATGGGCCTATCCTCCTGTATTCTCAATAATTTGGTTGTCAATGCAAACTAATATGCACACTGCTTTTTCTGGCTACTATTTGGCAGCATTGAGTCATATTGAATTTATAATCCTCTAGAAGTATGCCAATGGACTGCCTTGTTGTTCCACACCCTATCCTATGTCTTCTCAGACCAAAATACCCTTACCTGACCATTACTTCCCTGGATGTGTTGAATCCCCCTATTTAATAAATGTAAGTTCCTTAAGAGTCTCATTTTTATATATGAATCTCCAACATTTAAAAAAGCACTTGGCATATAACAAGCCCTTAATAAATGTCTTTTCATTAATTCATTCATTCACTCACCAAAAACTACAAATTTTTTTTCAGATACATTGCTACTTAACCATATTTTCCTCATTTTGTGCTTGTGAAATTTTTATTTTGAATTCACTTCAACAAAAAATACTATTTAATGTCTACTGTATGTACTGTAGTGCTGTGCTAGGTACTAGGAATACAAAGAGAAAAAAAATAGTACTCAGGTTGTTTATATGCTGGCAGGGAGAAAGACAGCAACAAAACTTGGACATATATAAGTCAATATCGAGTCACTTATTGCCAACATTCTACCCTTTGTATTATATGACAGACACTAATCAAAAAAGAATTTAAAGTGAATATTGCCCAGAGGACAATGGAGAGCTACATATTCAAACACAGAATCTTGGGAAGTAGGGAATGAGATGAATGAAAAGTCTGAGAGCTATACTTTCTGGGTAATTAATAATTATTTTATTAATTGGGCTAGCAGATAATCAATAAATTGAGATCAGTGGTTCTCGCAGAAACAAAAGCCCTTGCATGAAGGCCACTTGAATGTTTAAATACTTTTGGAAAAGCCGTTGTCCCTGAAGGGTAGAAATTAATTCTGATTGTTTAACAATTAATTAGAGAATGAATATTATAATGAGAGGTAGATTTATTCTAATGAAGGGCCCAGGGAACTCTGATCATATTCAGCACTCTCCCAGCATTCTGCCTTCAGCAATCTATACAAAGGAATCCATTTCTACCCAGTCCTACCTGAGTTGAACGATGGACCAGAATTCACCTAGATTAGATTCTCTTTACCCTTTAATCAGAAATAAGCTCTCCCAATTGGATGGGGTCCAGCCCAAGATTGAGGAGAATGTCTTGTCAACCGTGTCCTTCACAAGGAAGTATAAAGACTGACTTACTAATAATTGGTTGTTAATCACCAAAAAGAGGATCTTTGGGTTCCATATATAAAATTGGTTATTAATATAAGAAAATAATTATTTTTCTCAGGGTAAGGGATATCATAAAAAGAAATGTATGAGTGAAAAAGATGAATGGGCTGGTCAAGTGAAGGATAACTATGGAAGTTCCCATATCCTTAATGATTCTAGAGAAAGAAAGAAAGCTGCTAATACATTGGGAGTGGATCCACTGAAGAGAAATTAAGAGAAAATATAGACAAGAGCTAAACACACAAGAGTTTTCTATAGAATTGGAGGGAATAACCTCATAGATGAGATCACAGATCTATTTGAGTAAGAGGTAATTTGATATGCGAGAAAGAGCATTAACAACTGAGGGGAGTAAGGATCTGGAAAGGCTCAAGATAACAGGTGGTACCCTAGTTGAACCTTTAAAGACTATCCCACAAGGTGGGGCTGAGGAGAGAGTACATTCCATACATAGAGAACAGCACTGATAAAGACTAAGAGCCTGGAGGTTGAATGCCAAGTTTGAGGAACTGCTAATGGGCCAATTTGGCTGGAACTCTGTGTGTGTGTGTGTGTGTGTGTCTGTGTGTCTGTGTGTCTGTGTGTGTGTTTTAACAACCCAGCTAGCAGCTTCAGTGGGGGTGTAAGATCCCTCCCCCACGGCCAGCACCCAGGGGGCTGCCAGGACCCAGGAGGCTGCTGGGAAAGCACAGGTTCTTTTTATCTGCTTAAACAAGGAAAGCACAGTGAAGGGGTTGACCAGCTTACTTTAATCCAGCATTCAGTTAGCATACAGACAACATTCATTTAGTTC
Source organism: Trichosurus vulpecula (assembly GCF_011100635.1). Taxonomy (NCBI): domain Eukaryota; kingdom Metazoa; phylum Chordata; class Mammalia; order Diprotodontia; family Phalangeridae; genus Trichosurus; species Trichosurus vulpecula. The sequence goes on from NC_050573.1 coordinate 258,313,088, forward strand.
AGGGGAAAACGCCAGCATTCAGTTAGCATTCAGTTAGTTCAGGGGAGCATAAGACAAGCATCAAGAGACAGACCAAATACAGATTCATTGACTTACTTCAGGGGAAAAAACCAGCACCCTGAGGTTCAAAACATTCATTTAGTTCGGGGGAAAAACAAACCAGCATCCCGAACCTCAAAACCAAAACACAAACAAGTTACAAATATCAACAGACAGACCCAATACAATTCATAGTTACCAACATCTGGGCTCGGACCGAGAGCAAGGGCTGGCCCAGAGTCATGCTCCTAGTTGCTCCCACACCAACCGGAAAAGGAAAGAGAGCTTCAAGCTGTCCTCTCCCCTCTTATAGAGTTTTTGACATCATCAAGCACCGCCTGAATGACTAGGGCCGATTGGTTCTTGACTTGGCCCCTCCCCCTAGCGTAGACATTAACACCTCCCCTCAGCCAGCCCCATGACTCATCACACAGGAAGTTTTCTGCTTCCTGAAATGCTCTCTGGGCTTCCTGCCCCGGAAGAGCAAGCCACAGCATCCAGCGGCTCAATGAGGTAAGCTGAGTCATTCAAAGAAAACAAAGGCCATTCTGGTTACAGTGTGTCTGTGTGTGTCTGTGTCTGTGTCTGTGTGTCTGTGTGTGTGAAAAGGAATAATACAAAATAACATAAGTGAAGGACAAATGACTGAGGCTTTTATATATTGGCTGAAGAGTGAATTTTTTTTCCCCAAGAAACAATAGGGAATCACTAAGAATTGTTGAGCAGGGAAGTAACATAATCAGACTTGGATGTTAGGAAGATGATTTAGGCAATTGTGGGGAGGATGGATTAAGAGAGGGGGGAAAATAAAGAGGCTACTACATTTGTCTGGGAACAGAGGAGATAAAACCCTGTATGAGGGTAATTGGAGGCAGTTGGCTCAGTGGGTAGAACACTGGGCCTGGTGTCTGGAAGATTTGAGTTTCAAATCCAACCTCAGACACTTACTAGCTGTTTGACCCTGGGGGCAAGTCACTTAAACTCTGATTGCGTGACAGAATGGATCCACCAGAAAAGGAAATGGCAAACCCCTCCATTACCTTTGCCAAGAAAACCCCAAATGGGGTTATGAAGAATCAGACAGGAATGAAGCAATCGAAGAACAATAACAAACAAGGGTAATAGCTATGTGCGTGGAGAGAAAGAGACAGATGCATGACATGTTGGGGGAGTGTATCAAGACTTGGCAGCTGAGAGTTCAGAGGGAGAGTTGTTGTCTCGTGTCTGTCCTCCTTTTCACAGCCTAACTCTGGGGTGGGAAGAGTCTACATGCTTTTCTTCCACTTCTTCATCTCCCAGTCCTCAACTCTTCCAGTCTGGCTTCTAACCACATCACCGTACCAGAATTACGTTCTCCAGTTACCAGATATTGTTCAATTGCCAAATTCTATGGGGTTTTTCCCCTCAGCACTCATCATTTTTTCTTCACCTTTCTGTAGGATTTGGCACAGCTCTCCACCCTCTCCTCCTGCATACTCTCTTTACTCTGCCATTGTCTTTTTGTGACATTGCTCTCTTCTACCTACTTGTGTGGATGCTTCTTATAAGTCACTTTTGTCAAATTGTCATCCTTGTCTTATCTCCCAGCTGTGGGTGTATCTCAAGACTCTGTTCTGGGTTCTCTTTTTCTTTTCTCTCTACACCCTCTCTGTGTGAACTCATCAGCTCCATGGTGCGTTATCATTCACTTATCACCTCCATGTAGATGATAACCTCACAGAACCGTCCTTCAAAAGCCCATCACTCCTCTTTACATCAGTCAATCCATAAGCATTTATGAAGTGCTTTCTACGCACTAAGTATTGTGCTAAGCTCTGGGATGCAAGGAAAGGCAAATTATTGGTCCCCACCCTAAAAGACCTCACATTCTAGTGGAGCAGACTATGCAAGTAACTATGTATATCCAAAATATGTATAGTGCACATGGTATGCGATCTCAGAAGGAAGGCACTAGCAAGGGAATAAACCAGGAGAGCAGTTTCCAGAAATTGGTGGGATCTGAGATGAGTCTCGACAGAGGCCAGGAAAGCCAGGAGGTTGAGGTAAAGGGGGAAAACAATAGATTGGATATGTGGGGTAAGTGAACATGAGAAATCGGGTGACACCAAGATTTGAGGCTTAATAAATGGGACAATTGTGGTGCCCTAGGCAGTAATAGGAAGTTTAGGAAGAAGGGAGGGTGGAAGGGGGGAGAGAGATAATGAGTTCTGTTTTGAATCTATTAAATTTGACATGCTTATGATACATCCAGTTTGAGATTTCCAAAAAGCATTTGGCGATGTGGGACTGGAACTCAGGAGAGAGATTAGGACTCAATATAGAGATCTGGGAATCATCTCCATAGAAATGACAATTAAAACCATAGTTGTATCATAAAGTTAGATGATATTGTGGGAGAAGAAAAGGTCATTTCGTTTTAAGGATGCCCACAATAGTGGGGCATGGCCTGGATGAAAACTGAGCAAAAGAGAAATCAGATAGGAGGAGACCCAGGAGAGAGCAATGTCACAAAAACCTAGAGATTGGAGAGCATCATGGAGAAGAGGGTAGTCCACAGTGTCACATGCTGCAGTGAGGTCAAAAAGGATGTGAATTGAGAAAAGAAAATTACATATGGCAATTAAGAGATTATTGGTAACTTTGGAAAGAGAATTTTCAGTTGAATAATGAGATCAGAAGCCAGAGTACAAAAGATCTAGAAGACAATGAAAAGAAAAGTGGAAGCACCTTTTCTCAAGGCGTTTATCTAGGAAAGGGAGGAGAGATATAGGATAGTAACTAGCAGAGATGGTTGGATGAAATGGAGGTCATTTTAAGGATTGAGAATATAGGAGTGTGTTTGTAGGCAGCAAGAGGCCAGAAGATAGGGAACTATTGAATATTCCAGAGTAGAAATGATAAAAGTAAAATCTGTTGGAGAAGACAGGGGAAATGGGATGAAGAGTGCATGTTGAGGGCTTTGCCTTAGCAAGGAGAAAAGCTACCTCTTCATGTGAAATAGTGATAGAGGAGATGGTGAAGACTACGCAATAGTATGCTTGTAAATTTTTAACAACCAGGCTCTAGGGGAAAAAAGGTACTCACAACACACTTTCAAATTTAATCTGCATCAATAACATGTCTTCCATCACTTCCTTAAGTCTAGACAACAAAAAACAACAATAAATCAAGCCCTGATTCATAGCCTTTGCTAATGTTAGAGGTTTGAGATATCTGAGTGATGTTCTCTCAATGCATGGCCTCAGCTTTTTGGTGAAGTAAGCCAGAACCATGAAAATAATTTATATGATAACTATGGCATTGTAAGGAAAACAGTGGTGAAAGACTCAAGAATCATGATCAATGCCATGGCCAATCACAATTCCGGAAGACTAGTGATGAATCATGTTTCCCACTTCTTGGCAGAGAGGTGGTGCACTAGAGATCCAGAATGAAACATAGATTTTCAGATACAATAAATTCATTTTGCTTGACTATAAAAATACATTATAAAGGAAGGTTTTAATTTTTTTGGAGGGAGAGTTGTACAGGGAAGTGGAAGAAGAAGAAGAATCTTGATCTAATTTTTAAAAGAAAGAAAAGATGAAAGAAATAATGTCAATGGAATGCTAAAAAAATACTCAGAAGAGAACCAAGAAGTTCAGAAGGGGGAAAAGCTGTTCATAATGAGATTCATGGTGTCTTCCCTTCTTTGTTATAAGGAAATGTTCGAGTTTGTTAACATTTGTAAAATTCGTGAGAAAAAAGAAAATGTAAAAAATGTATATTTACAAGGATAGCATAAAAGATACCTTCGAGGACTATCTGACAAAGGATGTTTCTGAAAAAGTCATATATGAATGAAAAAGGAGGTGGGCTGGTCAAATATCAAAGGGGAAACATAATAGAAAAAAATCCAAGTGCTGAATACAAAATATTTATTTAGGGAGGGTGGCAATATCTATCCTGCCCTCCTGCCATCACCAAATTCATTGCTTTTTCTATACTGATGTTGAAACAAAACTAGAACACTAGTTAATAGCTCATCTCTCGCCCTCTAGTCTAGATGAATAAATTTTCTGGACAGTGTTTTGCATGGAATGACTAGGATAGTGATAGGAGGTAAAAAGGAATTTTCTTGCTCTAACTCAAAAAAAAAGTAAGCAGAATTAAAAGAGTGGCAGGTGAATGGGAAAAATGAGTTTAAAAACAAATGTAATGGTTAAGGACTTGTCTGACCGACTGACTAGATGGGTCTAAGTTACAAAAGGTTTGAAAGGTATTATGGAAAAAAAAGTCAAGAGCTGAGACCCCTGCCTCTGGTAGAAAAGACTGTATAGCAGGTGCAGTTCAGCAGAAAACTTGCAGATGGCAGCAGAAGAGACCAGAGGGAGAGCAGCAGCCCATTGCAGATGACAGTGCAGTAAAGAGAATATCCCAACAGAAGAGCTTGGCAGGGAGGTATTTCTACAATTTAGTTCTAAAATCTATTTTATTCCTGTTAATAATATACTAGAAATCTTTGTCTTGAGCTGTCCAATATTAACCTTAATAACCCATATGGCCAAATTTGTTTCAGAATCATCAAAACTTAATTTAGCAGTACCTCTTTGAAAAGTCACCTCCCCTTGTATAGTTTCTAGGTCCATACGTCAATTGACTGACTGTCTAAAATCTTCATTGGTTAAAAATGGAGTCATTAAACCTTTTGAAGTCCTTTGGCTCTGTTACTTCTCTTAGTAATACTGTACTATGTGTCTGCTGATTAATTTTCTAGTTAGTTTGAGTATTTCATATCCTTTACAATGAGATCACCTTAGATCACCAAATAAGGTACATTTTAGTATTTCAAAAGGTTTCTGTTTGTTATTAATAGTAGTAAAAAATGCATGGCCCTTGGGTTTTTATTTTTTAAATTTCTTTGCAAACATTAATCTTCTTTTCCTAGCTGACTCTGCAGTTCTTTTGGGAACCAAGCTTATCCATTTTAATAGGTTCTTTGATTCATAATGGATAATATAGCATGGTCATGAATGTCTCCAGTATATTAACATTTCTTTACATGTAACTGAACAAAAGGACAAAGTAGAGCTCATTTGACTGCAGGAGTCAAATTTTACCAATTTCACTGTGAATTATACCTCTACCATAATTATAACTATACCTGAGACTGGAGTTCCCCAACTTTAGGGATGTTGTCTCATCTGGTTCTAATTCAGTTAGAGCCTACAAATAAACGTTTATTGAGTGGCTTCCATGTAGATGTTGTAGCAGAAGCGAGCGAGACACACCACAGAGTGTAAGTTTTAAGTGGAGAATTTATTAGCCGGCGGCCATCGGGGTATGGCACCACAAATCAACAGCAAATGTGTTGGGGTGATGGCTTGGCTTATATAGGATATGTGTGGGGTACAGAATGGGGGGGACAGGAACAAAGGTCCTGGATGATCAAAAGATTCAGTCAGGTTATCGTACTAGAGGGATAATCTCATTTGCATTCCTTGGTGGAGTCATGGAGTCCCAGGGATATCTCCCAGGAAGGATCTGTCAAGTTATCTCTCAGTGGGATGGTCCTATTGACATTCCAGGGAGGAGCCACTGAGTCCCAGGGGGTTTGCTAAATACCAAAGATATCTGAGTCCATTCTTTCTGGGGGTGCTTGTCAGTAGCTAGGGATTTCTCAGGGGTTCCTAATTTTCCTTGTATTACATAGAGAGCCCTTGCCAGTTATTGGGGAAAATGCAAAGTCGAGATGATTTCTTCTCTGTGGAGTTTACACTTTAGGGAATCTGTATTTACCTGTGCTGACTCACACCTATTCAATGTTGATTTAAAAAGAAAAACTTGAACATTTTTTCTTATTAGAAGAGTACTTCAACTGAGCTAGTGAAGATAATACTCAATATTCAGGATTATTCTGAGAAGTAGCATAACTCAACGCATGAGGACTGATATTTTTGAAAATGTATAAATCAAATTAATGGCCTTGGAAAGTCAATTGCAGTCTCTACAAATGGATACAATAACCATTTTCCCATTGGCTTTAGTCAAGGCCATAAATGGTTACTAAGTAACTCTTGATTAATGAGATACAAGTTTTCCATTTTAGAGATTAGTTGTGGTAAACTACATCGTGTCCCATCTTTCCATTCAACTTCATTAGAAAATCATTTTACCTATGTAAGCCTCAATTTGCTCATCTGTAAAATGATTAAAAATACTTACACTATGCCCTATATTGGGGCTTTTATGAGAAAAGTATTTTTGTATGCTCCATATAAACATGAGCGAGTATTATTGTTGCCATCATGACACTCGTCCTCTGGCTGTCACTATGTTCTCATGTAATACACAGAAGTTTTAATAGTGCTTGGAGTAAACCATAATTAAAGAGGTAAACTGAGGGGCAGCGCAGGAATTTGGGATCATCTGCTGTTGGAATACTCTGTTCTGTTCTACTATGCTCCATTTACAGAACTGTTAAAATGCTAAATTACAATGGTCTAGGAATTCACAGAATACAATACACAAAAGATGCAGAACCTTTTGGCACTCTGTTAATATAAAATATTATTTAATTCAGCCAAGCAAGAAAATTCTCATCTGCAAAGGCAGGGCATCCAAGCAACTGAGCTTAGGGGGTTCCTTTCTTCCCACTCCTCAATAGTGCCCACCCCAGAAGGGCCTCTTCCACAGCTGTAAGAAATCTAAGTGGAAAGGTTATTCTATTCCTCTCCTGTGACACAATCTGTGGTTCTTTGTTCTGGGGCAGAGGGAGAGAACAGAGCTACCCAAGCATGTTGCCAACTTGTCCCCATTTCTCCACCCCTTAATCCCCTCCCCAGTTTTCATGTGTTCTCAATCCCACTAACCCTCTCCCTTTTCTCCCTTCCACTTAACTTTCTGCTTCTGGCAAAGGCATCGGTGTGCAAGGGTCTAGCTAGGTGGGTGAGTGTTAACATGCCGTTAATCTGCATGAATTATTATTACATGAGAGAAGGTTTGATTTGCATGTGAGCTATAGAAATTGAATGACACAGAAATGTCATCTATCCATCTGGCATTTTGATATGCCCTAATTTGTATACAAGATTTGTTTAGATGCTAATTTCCAAAATTGCCTAGACTGAGATTACTACTAATTTTAAAATCCTATCTCTGTCCCAGTAATGTGCATAGACCTGGTTTACACCAAACCATAGACATAATTATTCTAGAAGTTGGGTTGTTTGTGTTTGTTTTTCATCGGAAGCTTAAATATTTTGTCTTTATTTATAATCACAAGTATTCTTTTGGTGTAGAGGGAAACCTACTAGGCATAAACCCTTCCCTGAAGTCTTATAAACTCAGCCTAAAGTAAATGCAGGTACATTAGGAGAAAGGGAGGATGTATGGACATGTCATATCTACAAAAGAATGTAAATCTCAGTTTATACTCCCTAACCTTCTTCCTCCCTTCTTTTTCCATGTCTATCATTTCCTCCCACAAGGAGGCAGGAATTGGGAAGGATATAAATTCAAATTTACTTGTTTTTCTTTCTTAGATTATTCTTCTGCTATTTTAGTGGTCTCAGTATTGGATGCATACCTATGTAAAACAAATCAAATGCGTGTCCATATAAGAATAGTTAAACTTTAGTTTTCAGCTGCTTTTTTCATGGCAGATCTTATTATATGTATGTCCCTTGTATTCTTGGCAGTCTCTCTGTGGTTAGGGAAATTCCACTGTGGAATGCTCTCTCTATATCATCATCACTTTTTACTATAGCCCATAAGCACTTTTTGTTTCCTTAATTAGAGATCTCTAAGTAACATTTTCATTTCTGAGTGTAATGCTGCTACATTCTACCATAGACAGTCTCTTGAGAGGTGAAACAAACCATTCATTAAAATGATTAACCATGGTTAAATGACAGTGAAAGTTGTATTGTCTGATTTCATCCCCTTAAACATTGTCCTGCTTTAAATTTCATTTCAAGAAGAATGAGCTATTCTTATCTTAAGTTCCTCAGGATCAGGCCATTATAACCCTTCTTTTGATGACTATTGTGTTCTAACAGAGCTTGAGATGAGCTGCCAATCATTATTAACCCTTTTCTCTCTAGACTTATGGGTCAGGGAGCAATCTTGAGTTCCTCACATTGAAGTTGTTTATCTTTCCAGGTTTCCCAACCCATATTTTATAGTTGTGACAGGCTTAAATAATGTGATACTTTTTTCCTGGGGGAGTAGCCTTAAGAACCAGTATTCTGCCAGAATTGAAAATATATTTCTCTCTCTCTCTCTCTCTCTCTCTCTCTCTCTCTCTCTCTCTCTCTCTCTCTCTCTCTCTTTCTTTCCATTTGCCAATAGTAAAAGGTATAGTAAAAAGGTAAATATATCAGTGAGGTGAGCTATTAGGTGATTTTTTAAATGTCTGACTCTATAATTGAAATATGATGCTGTTATCTAAAATGTTTGGTAACTTAATTCCAGGAATTCATTCTTAATTCCTTTGATACATCCTGACTTTTAAAAAAGCAAAAGCTCTTTAGAAAAAAATAAGGCATAAGAATTAAAAGAAAAGTTTTATTTTTTTACTTTTTAGTGAATGAATCCTCAGGTCTTAAGCCTGCCCCCTGAACGGCTTAAACTTTTTGTTTTGGCCATGGTATGTATATGTATGTATGTGTACATATGTTGTTATATGTGTGTATATACACATGTGCACACATTGTGATGCACACATATTATACACACACAAACGTATGTGTACATATATATATGTGTGTGTGTGTGTGTGTGTATTCTATGTGTATATATATTTTTTATCAAATGAAACATATAAGCAGAGCAGTTTGTTTTATTCATCCAGACTGACTATGTTATAGAGTCTGAAAATGGTGTTTGCGGTAGAGAGGATATGGAAGTTAAATATTTGTATCTATTTTTCCCCATTAATTTTTGAAAAGTTTTATTGATGCCTCTTGATTTTATATCACATTCATTTATGAATATAGCCTTACCCCTATGCTACCCAAGGATCCTTCTCTTGTATCAGTTTTTTTAAAATACTTCAGCAAAAACAAGCAAAATATCAACATATGATATCATCTACAACATTCCATATCTACTGCCCTCTACCTCTTCAATGAAGGATGAAGATGTGTTTCCTCATCTCTTTTTGGGCCAAGATTAATTATCATAATGATATAAAATTCAGTTTTATTTTGCAATTCATTCCATTTACGTTGTTGTAATTATTATGGATATTGTTTTCCTGGTTCTGTTCACTTCACTCTGCATGAGTTCATAGAGATTGTATCAGATCAGAGCTTCTTAAACCACAGTCCATGATTGGTGAAATCCCACCTTAGACATTTACTAGCTACATGACTCTGGGCAAGTCACTTAACCTCATTGCCTCTGTTTCCTAAGCTGTAAAATGAGGGAGTTGAATTTGATCCCTTCTAAGGTTCCTTCCTAAGTGTAGGCTCCTATGATCCTCTGAATATGTGTCTAAGGAAATGTATCTATAGATTGAAATTCTGGAATACTATTACCACATTTTAGGTGACAGTATCATATTTGGGGTGGGGGGTAGTATAGGGTATTCATTCCATGGATCTAAATGGATAACATTTCCTTTAAGGATTGTCATTTACCAAACATTTGATTCTACAAGAATTTATTAAGTGCTTATCATATGCAAGGTCCTGTATTAAGCACTGGGGATAAAAACACAAAAAAGCAAATAAACTTTAGCTCAAGGAGCTTACATTCTACAGTGTGAGATACAAGGAGTATAAATAAATAAATATAAAGATAGATAGATAGTTACAAAGTAATTTCAGGGCAGGGTAGGAAAAGAGAGCACCAACAACTAGAATGATCAGAACGTGAGACTTGAACTTTAATGGAACTAAGGATTCCAAAAAATGGAGATGAGGAGGGAGAGCATTCCAGTGTAATGACAGAAATTCTGGCTTAACTTTATTACTGCTATTTACTTAAGCTGAGTAGGTCATGTAACTAGCTAGAGCCTACAAAATCAAGTTGAAATATTGACTGTACCCCTTATATTAAATGGTCAGTTTTTGCTCTGTTTGCAAATTCCAGGTAAGATATCAACTATAGTTCTGGTATTTATCAGCTACTTTCCTGTTTTACCTGGTATAAATCTTCCCCTTTTGCTATCTGTTCTTCAGTCTGTAAATCATCATCTTCCCTTATTTACTTTTTCAAATTTCACTGTACCCATCCTGCTTATGTAACCAAAACCTATATAAGATTGCTGAAACTTCTGTTCAGGGCTCACTGTTTTTTTGCATACAGTAAGTCTATACTCAGAGTATAATAAACCAGTCTCTGTATTGTTGATTGTATAATTGGCAGCAGTACCTATCAACGGATCCTAGATAATTTTTGTCACACCAGATGACAGCCTGCAGAAAAGACATATTGAACAAGATGGAATTCCATATATAAGGAATAGCAAGTAGGTCAATTTGGCTATAAAATAGAGTACATGAAAAGGAATAATGTGAAATCAATGTAGATATATAGATTGGAGCCAGATTGTAAAGGGCTTTAAATGTCAAACAAAAGAATTCGTATTTTATCCTAGAAATCGTAGGGTACCACTGAAGCTTCTTGAGCTGGGGTTGTTGTGCTTGTCCTTCATTCTCGAAGAGGACCATGACATCAGGGAAATGATGACATGACCTTGCAGTTGACTTCAATTTGAGTGAGGGAGGGCTGTGCAAGGTCACCAGCCTCACTTTCTCCTCCAGAGCCATCTGGGTGCAGTGGCCTGATATTCACTAGGACAGCTGGAGATAGCCCAGGATGCATTGGGAGGCCCTGGCCCTTTTAGGCTAAGGTCTTTTCAGGTTCTCACTTTGAATGAGGTAACACCCATTCAGTGAATTAGGTCTCTTTAAGAAGTTAATCAAGGGATGGCCACTTTAATCAAAAACTCAAAAAAAAAAAAGAAATCAGACCCTCAAGGGTTCCTGGCCAAAAGAGAAACAGTTACTACTGACTTGGTCCACCTGTCCGTTTAGTCTTTAAGTAGAGTTGTTTCTACGATTGATTGAAGAGGGGAGGGGCTTGGAGGTAGAGGAATGGAGAGTACAGCAGTTGTTCAAACAAAAGGCAATAAGAGATCTAAACTAGGATTGTGGTTGTGTGATTGAAGAGGAGACAGAGCCAACAGATATAGAGGGAGAATAACAATACTGGGAGAATGATTGGATTGGGGGGTAGGATGGAGGGGAAAGAAAGAAAAGTTGAGGATAATGCCATGGTTATGACTCTGGGTAACTGTGAGGATATTAGAATTCTCAGAAGAAAGAGGGAAGTTATAAAGAAGATTTAGCGGGGAACATAATGATCTCTGTTTTAGACATTTTGCTTTTGAGATATCCGTGAAACATTCAGGGTGATATGTTCATTTATCACCGGTGATGTGGGACCGGAGATTAAGATAGAGATGTAGGCTAGATATGGAGATTGGGGATGATATCTGCATTAAGATGAGAGTTGACCTGTGGGAGCTGATAATATAGACAAGAATTCAGGGGTGGGGAACCTGTGGCCTTGAGGCCATGTGTGACCTGCACTTGAGGACCTAGAGGGCTGCAGGTGGCATCGAGGCCACGGGTTCCTCACCCCTGGACAAGACAGTATTGAAAGAGAGAAAAGGATCCAGGATAGAGTTATGGGGCATATCTAATCTTAGTGGGCAGGATATGGATGATGATCCAGCAAAGGAAACTGAGAGGGAGTCAGTGAATATTTATCAAGTGGCTACTATATGCCAGGCATTGGTCGGAAAGAGTGATGTCTTGAAAACCTAGTTAGAAGAGTTTGATTTTTGTGATTCTTGGCAGCTGGTTAGAAGGCTAGGCATTTTTATTAACAATACGAGGCACCAAAGGTATCCCTTTCAACCACATTTAATAAAATCGCCTACTAGCATATCTGTGTTTTACTTAAGCCTTCAAGTTATGCTCTTTAATTAGAAGCTGCAATAGCTGAAGAGTGAATGGGTGGGGTGGGGCACTGATGCTATAGCCTAATATCTGGTACTGGAAATTAACTTCTTAGCTGAATTTTAGAGCCAAGTAACAGTAAATTAAAATTAGGAACATTTGAAATCATAAGGCACTAGAGAAATGTAAGTGACTGCTGTTATTAGAGTTTTTATCAGAAAAGCCAGGAAACCAGGTGTTTAGTTTATTTTGTGGTGACAGAGGTGGCTCAAGGAAGAAGCTGAGAGATAAATTTGATTAAGGGACTGAAACTGGAAAATACAGACACAGAACTGCGGAGAACAAAAACAGAGGAGATGAATCAACCTTGGCCAAAATTTAGTCAGACATCCTCATTGTTGATAAATTTGCATTCTTTTAAGTATCTGTAACAGCTAGGTGGTATAGTGGATAGAGCACCAGGCTTGGAGCCAGAAAGATCTGAGTTCAAATTTGACCTCAGACACTTATTCCTCATAAGTGTCTCTTCAGACACTTACTGTGTGAACCTGGGCAAGTCACTTACCCCCATTTGACTCAATTTCCTGTAAAATGAGGACACACTGGAGAAGGAAATGGAAAACCACTCCAGTATCTTTGCCAAGAAATTTGTCCATGGGGTCATGTAGAGTTGGACACAACTGAACAACCAGAATCTATAGTTTTCTGAGACACGGGATTTAAGGTAGAGCAGAAAATAATGATAAATCCCAGTGTCCAATGATCTTAGAGAAGTAGAATGCTAATTGGATTTGTAGTCAGAGCAAAATGAGAAGTAAGGACTAGATGTCTTCTAGGATTTTTTCCACCACTAAATCCTATAGGAGTAGGAGTAATGTTAAAAAGAATCATTAGGAGCCTTGGTGGTAATTTGGCAGTAAAAATAATAATTAATAAACAGTTATTAAGCACCTACTATGTGCCAGATAAGGTGCTGAGGATCCAAAAAGAGGCAAAAGACAGTTTCCTCCCCTCAAGGAGCTCATAATCACATGGGGAGAAAAAGCAAACAAATATGTACAGAAAAGCTCTATACAGGCTAGATAGAAAATAACTAAGAGAGGAAAGGGACTAAAATTAAGAGGGGTTTGGAAAGGCTTCCTATAGAAAATAGGATTTTAATTGGGATTTGAAGGAAGCTAGCAGGTGAAGCTGAGGAAGGAGAGGATTCAGAGCTGAGAGAGGCAGAGTTTCCTCTTATAACATGAGCTTTATCTAATGAGAATAAATGAGCAAAAAGCACTTGAGCATTGTGCCTAGGACATAAAAGGCACTCTTTTATTGTGCATTCCTGTCTTTTCCCTTCCCTTTTAGACTTTAAATTTTTACATGAGCATAGGAGCCACAAAGTCAACATATAGGCATTATTCAGTCAAATAGTTATTATTACATGATTCTGGTTTTTATCCATTTATTTGTGAGCCAGTTTGGTGTAAACAATAGGGAGCTGTCCTTGGAGCCAGAAAAACCCAAAATTAAAGTCCTACTCCTGACATACTACTTGAATGACCCTGAACAAGTCACTTAACCTCCTACTACTCTAGGTGCTAGAGAGTTTCTTTATCTGGAAATCTTCTATACCAGTGAAATCATAAGTCTATCCCCTATCCCTACTGACTTATTTAAACTGCCCCAAATAGTTTTTCTTTTTTACCTTTAGGATATACTACTACTTCTAATAATAATCAATATCAGGTTCTTTGCTAAGCACTTTACAAATATTACCAGGGTTGTTTTGAAGTTAACCTGAGGTAATATTTGTAAAGTGCTTAGCACTTTTGGGCAAATCACTTAACCTCTATTTGTTTCATTTCTTATGGGGATAATAATAGCACCTATTTCCCAGGGGTTGTTTTTTTTTGATGGGGGTGGGGGAGAAGGCAGGGCAATTGGGGTTAAGTGACTTGCCCAAAGCCACACAGCTAGTGTCTGAGGTCATGTTTGAAATCAGGTCTAGATATTGTGCCACCTAGTGGGGGGGGGGCAGGGAGGAAGGGGAAGAGAGAGACAGAGAGAGAGAGAAGGGGGAGAGAGAGAGGAAGGAAGGAAGAAAAAAGAAAGGGAAAGGAGAGGGAAGGAGGAAGGGAGGAAGAAAGAAAGAAGGAAGAAATGAAAAGAAATGAAACTCCAAAACATTTTACAAATATTAGCACAAGTTATCCTCACAGCAATACCGGGAGGTATTATCATGCCCATTTTTCAGACGAGTAAACTAAGGCTGACAGGTTAAATGACTTGCCCAGAGTCACGTAACTAGTTAGTGTTTGAGGCCACATTTGAATTCAGCTTTTCCCCACTCCAGGTTCATCCCTCTGTCAACTGTAGCAGCTAGCTCTGTTACTCATGATTACTCCTAGCCTATTCTAACCTGAACTCATATCAAAACCAAAGTTATGAAATAGTTATAAAATAAAAGTATGTAATACTCTAAATATCTACAAGGTACTTTTCCTGGCAACAATGTGATGAGGTATATGGAAAAAATATTAGCTCCCAGCCCCCAATTTAATAGATAAGGAAACTGCAATCAGAAGTAAAATAGCATGCCCAGAGTTGCCAAAGTAGTTAGTGCCCGGAGCCAGAATTTATATTTGAGTCTCCTGACTCTAAGTACAGCATACATTACTCTAGTACTTCCTTTTATTTGGTTTTTCCATAGGGGATACTAGATAGAAAACAGCCTCAAGTATTGTTGACATTAAATTGAGGAGTTCCTTGCCATTCTCAGTATGGTGGCCAAAATTAAATGGGCCATGGAGACTAATATGCCCTCTTCTTCCTTGGAATTCCCTTGAAACTGAGTTGAGGCCTATTGGCAATTCAGTGATACATTCCTGTTTTTTTTTTCTTTTTTCGCCTTGCAAATGTGAATCTCCAACCTGGCACCTTTATTGAACACTGAAGCCAATATTTTAAAAAACACACAAATACAATTTACTTCCTGCTTGGCCACCAAGCATAGAGATGATAGAAGGTGATGGCACTGTGCTGTACATATGTTCTTGCTTCTCACATTGGCCTGATTCTCAGCAGATATGTTGCTTAAAAAAATAAAAAAAAACCTCCGCCTTCAACTTGAATGCCTTTGCTATCTGTATAACAAAGCCCAGACACATTTTTAAAATCCAGTTTTACAGAGAAAGAGCTCAGAATGGATATTTTAATATCCTCCCCATGGTTGCTTCTAAATAAACTTGAAAAATAAGATCTTCCGCCTTGGCAGTGCTCTCTGGAGGAGAGTGGGTGCGTAGTATGTTGCACATTAGCTGGGATACTGTATTTGGTATTGTCAGACCTGCTGAATCATTGCCCATGAATGGCCTTGCTTCCCATGGTGATTGTTTGACAGGATGCCAATGACTCCTGCCTACAGTTTCTGAAAAGCTGACCTTGTAACAACATCCACATTCTTTCTGTTGCTTTTGCTGACATCCTCCAAGGCTCTGAAAACTGTTTTCAAAACAAATATATAATGAAGCATTGTGCTGGTAAAAGCAATTGTGTTCTAGTTCATCAGATTATCTGAGGGTGTCATGTTTGCCAGAGGGCAGCACAGCAAGAAAATAAATATGGAGAGCAAACCAGCCTAGAAGGTTGACATTTGAGCTACAGCCTTCTAAAGCTCAGGGGTAGTTTCCTAAGAGTACTCAGATGTCCAGATCCATTTTCTAACTTTGCTGAAATCCTTTATTAGCTGAATGCTGTTTCTTTCCATTTCATTCCTTCAGAAATGACTTAATTTCTGTCATTACTCCACCTCCCCTCCTCCCCCCTTGGTAGAGACAGACCTCAAGGCATCTGCAGAGAACATAAACAACAGAATAAAAGAATGGCTCAATTAATGAATGCTGGACTATTGTGACACACTGGAAGCGCAGATCACATTATGGCTATCTAATCATCGCTGCTGTCTGGATAGTCTGCGTTAGCTAATAGAGAATTACATGAGTTTCTGTTAGTGTGGGATTCCCTCTTGCAGAATGATGACAGCTCCAGGCCAGCAGCTGACACTGTGCAAACACAGCTGGCTTTCCAAATCACCAGAGAAAGCATATTTGGCTTTATCCTTTCTACGGGAGGCCAGGTCTCCAAGTCTGCTTGCTGGTTCTGAGGCTCATCCTCATCCTTTTCCAGTGGTTTAGACTCAAGGCCAGCTCCATCTCTGTAGGCTCTGACATTGCCTTTGAGCCAATCAATATAGTCATAGAAATGGTGATGATTCACACTTGTGTAGCATTTTAAGGATTATCACATAGCATCCGTGTGTTGGAAGTGTCATTATCTCTTTTTACAGATGAGAAAACTGAGGCTGGAAGTGAAAATAATCATAAGATAATTTTAGGATCAAATAGGAACATAGGATTTAGAACTGGAACAGATGAAAGGCTATACAGGGAGGAAGTGACAGCATCAGGATCTGAACGGATTCCAAGACCAGCACTTTTCCCACTACACACAGTCTCACCAGCAAAGTCGCCTATCTTCCCAGTCCCCGTGCATAGCAATGAGATCTCCTACCCTGTTGGTTCTTGACAGAGCAAAAGCTAATTAATAAGAAATTTCTCCCGTGTCTAACTTTTAATTCAAATGTTGACAAAATCCTTGTCAATAAGTAAAGGTTGCAAGTTATCCATGCAGCCTAAATAGGGGGGAAAGCGAGCCCTTTTCTGAGATGGTTACCAGACTCAAAACAATTAGAGAAATAAAGCTTGGGAGGATTGGGTTCGAATCTCAGTTTTGTTACTTATTACCTGTGTGATTTTGGTTGATTCACTTTATTTTTCCGAGGCTCATTTTTTCTCATCTATAAAATGGAGATGGGGATGGAGTAGAAGACCTTTAAGGTCCTTTCCAGGTCACAATCAAAGTTATAAACTATGTACTTCAGTGGTGAAGGAAACAGGTCCCTCCAAATAGGTGAGATCATCAAACACGTTCCTCTAGATGTCTTCCTTTGCCACCAAACCAAGGGGATTTTCAACAGAACTCTTCTCATTTGGTAATTGTTATAACCCAATGTTAATATAGATTAAAAATCTGCCTTAATTATTTTTTCTCCTCAGGATGGACAAAAGGGTTTTAAAGTGCTGATCTTAGATGTTGTTAAGAACCGTCTCAACGTACAACACTGAAATTCCTAATCAACAGAGAGGACTCTATGGATTCAGCAAACTCATAGGGGCAAAGTGCAGGAGAGTAGTTCCAAATGTCTGGGAAGCAAGAAGTGAGGGGAACCAGGGCAGTTAAGTGGCACAGTGGATAGAGCACCAGCCTTGGAATCAGGAGGACCTGAGCTCAAATCTGGCCTCAGACACTTACTAGCTGTGTAACTTTGGACAATTGCCTCAAAAAGAAGAAGAGAGGGTGACCTGTAGGAAATTTTTAAAAGCCAAATAAGGCTTAAGTCACATTTTCTAGAACAGGGGTGGGGAACCTGCAGCCTCGAGGCCACATGTGGTCCTTTAGGTCCTCAAGTGCAGCCCTTTGACTGAATCCAAACTTCACAGAACAAGTGCCCTTAATAAAAGAATTTGTTCTGTAAAACTTGGTCTCAGCCAAAAGGCCACACCCAAGGACCTAGAAAGCCACATGGGGCCTCCAGGCAGCAGGTTCCCTACCAATGTTCTAGGGTATGTTCAAAGTACCTTCACTAAAATCTTACTCTGGTATCTCATCTTGGCATGTGGGTGATCCTGGGTTGTGGGAGATTATTCCAGTAGGATGCCATCTTTGGAGGGCCCTAAAAAGATGAAAAATCTTCCCATTCTGACCTGGCGTTAGACTATATACTCTCTGAAGACAAACGTATGTAAGTTTGGAGGTGATTGGACACTAGATGGTGATTTTTTTTGGAGTCACTAATTCTTGTGTCCAAAGTATCTATTTGAGAGATAGAAAGATTATGATCTGCATTGATGGAAAGAGTACACACACAAGTGAAATCATACATCCCCAAAGTATTCAGGTATATCCAAGCTGAGTTGGCCTCTAACCTAAATGTAGCTTTAGCTAATATGCTGTCATCTTCAAACTAGGTGACACCTTTGGTTTCTGTCTTAAGATGTGATTTGTGTAAGTCATCCACATGTCCTTTTAGTGAGGTAGAAAAAAGTGGAATGCTCTTACCAGCCCTTTGAGAATTATTATGCCATATTACATCTACGAATACTCCAGCAGAAGCAGAGTAGCACATTAAGGATAAGGGAACATTCCCAGAATTAAGATGTTTCTGTCTCTTTGCAGGTTCAGACAGAAGCATTTCGTCTAGGAAAACACCCACTCATTTATATTTTTTCCATAAATATTTATCCTGAAGAAACAAGATACACTTTGCCAGAAAAATGTAGAGATCTTTAGAATCTGGTTTCCATGACAAAGAGTTTATAGCTGAAATGGAGTTCAAGGAATTGTCGTGTTTACATGTGGTGTTATATAATAAGAACCAAATCTATAATTGAATTCTGTGCACTTTAGAGGAGAGTATTTGTGTCACATTTTCAAGTGGAATTTGTGCTCAACACACATAATTCAGAGTACATATGTAACACCAGAGTTGTGGATATTCTTTGAAAGCAAATGATCACTTCATTGTGGTCTATCATATTCCAGAATTTAGAGGTAGATTTTGTTACTGTCTGTAACTCCAAAATCTTGAATATATCATTGCCAAATTTAAAAGAATCATCTATTTGCTCGGTTTTGCTTTTCCAATGTTATCACAGAAAGACTTTACAGACATAGTTCTCCCATCTGACACTATATTCTTTTCTGTTCTTAACATCATAGTTTTAGAGATAGGGATATTAGGAATATTATTCAATCCTCTTCCTCATATTCCGAATGAAGAAATACAGTCCAGTCCAGTCCGATCCAATCCTGTCTATTCCAATAAGCATTTATTCAGTGCCTCCTACTATTGCTAGCTCTAGGCATGTAAAGTCAAAGTGAATCTATTCCAACTGATATTCTGCATGATTCTGTAAAAAACCGTTCTTGCTCTCAAGAAGCATTCTACTGGGAGCAGTCACAGAAGTTTATCCCAGGAAAACAATTAGTAAATGGAAGGGTCAGAATTAAAACCTGGACCCACTGACTTCTAATCCATCATTCTTTCCAATCCATCAAGCTATATTTCTTCCTTTCAAATGTGCAGAAGACTTTGGCAGGGCTGGGTGGGGAGGAAGGGGGAGTAAGGAGGGGGAGAGAGAGAGAGACAGAGAGAGAGAGAGAGTGAGAGAGAGAGAGAGAGAGAGAGAGAGAGAGAGAGAATGAGAGAGAGAAAATCTCTAAAGACTATAAGTTGTAAATAAGGGGGGAATTTGCATTTAATGCAGGGAGTTGCCCTTTCTGAGAATTATGGATACCAATGGAATCTGGTCCAGTGCTATCTCCATACATTATAAAAAGGGAAGGAATTAAGCATTTATGTGCCAAAACACTGTGCTAAGAGCTTTTTACAAATATTATCCAATTTAATCCTCACAATACCCTTGTAAGTTAAGTGCAGTTTTATAGTTGAGGAATCAGAGACAGACAGAGGTTAAGTGACTTGCCCAGGGTCACACATCTAGTTAAATGTCTGTGGCATGACATGAGCTCAGGTCTTCCTGACCCCTAGGTCCAGTACTTTCTCCACTGCAACACCTAGCTAACTCCAAATACAGAACTATATGAGCAAATAGTAAATTATGTCACCACATTTTTCCACAAAGTTAATGAAGACAGTTTGCCTTTGCTTTTCTGAAAGACTTTACAGACATAGTTCTCCCATCTGACACTGTATTCTTTTCTGTTCTTAACATCATAGACTTAGATAGAAACTTAGGGATATTATTCAGCCAATTGATGGCCGTATTTTTATTTTAGTACTCAAAAGCAAGTACTCTTTGTTCTTTGACTTACAACACACTTACCAATATGCTAGTGAGGAGAAAAACTGAGCTAGAGCAAATATTTTTTTTAGTTTGAACAAAAATATATTAATTCTTCTGTCTTTCTCAAAATCATTTCCCTTTGGGGAAAGAGCTTAAACGGTAGGTACAGATTATCGTTCTACAATTGGGCTAGGCCTTAGATATGATGTTTTGGTTAGTTATTGTTTAACTTTCATTCATCGAAGACCATTTCAGGGAGAAGTTCTTGGTCCTGAGAGGGCCAAACTTTAGAAAAAGCCTGTGGCAGTGACAGACAGCTTGCAACTGTGTTAGACTTCTTGATTTATTTTTCCTTTGTAATTCCCCGTTTTAAAAGTACATCCTGTAAAACAGCCTATGTATTTCAGAAAGTTTAGGATACCTGGTTTGCTTAAATTGTAGATGTTTTGCAAAGAAATGAGCGCTTCTGTGCATAATAATATTCAGGAATGTGGCAGAATTTGTCTTTGTGGGACTATTAAGTGTATATAAAAATAATTAAACATTCTATGAGTAAAAAAAATGAGTAAGGGATGCAGAAGATGGAGCACAGGGCTTAGAATCAGGAAGATTCATCTTGATGAGTTCAGATCTGGCCTCAGTCACTCACTAGCTACGTGACTCTAGGCAAGTCACTTAACCCTGTTTGCCTCAGGTCCTCACATGTAAAATGAGTTGGAGAAGGAAATGGCAAACCACTATCTACCAAGAAGACCCCAAATAGGGTCATAGAGAGGTGAGTGTGACTGAAGAATTACTTAACCACAACATGAGTAAAATGTTTTAGAAATTTTTTTGTATGAGAGTGGTCAATTGTAATTAATACAGTCAAATTTTTTTTAAAAATCAGCATTCAATAAATAAGGAAATTGTTCCCTTCT
Source organism: Trichosurus vulpecula (assembly GCF_011100635.1). Classification (NCBI taxonomy): domain Eukaryota; kingdom Metazoa; phylum Chordata; class Mammalia; order Diprotodontia; family Phalangeridae; genus Trichosurus; species Trichosurus vulpecula. The sequence continues at coordinate 258,333,914 of NC_050573.1, forward strand.
GCCACTCCCCTATTCATAGTTTAGGCTGTTCCATGATGCAAGTAGCTAGCCACAAAATGTCTTTATAAAATGCTTGTGTTTTCCAGCTCTCCTAAATAAATAGTGACACAAAACAGAGATAGATATGACAGCAGTCATAAGAAAATTCTGTTTGTGGACAGAATCCTGGCTTATCAAATTTATGGATGACATTAAACTGGGAAGGGCAATGCAGCAGACGACAGAAAGAGGTACCAAAAAGATCCTAACAGGCTAGACATGATAGATTGAATCTAGCAAGATAGAATTGAAGAGGGTTAAATACAAAGGCTTGTACTTCAATTTTTAAAAAAAGCACCTCCAAAAGAATGAACGGCCTGAGAAGAAGGGTTTTGTTTCTGTTTTGTTTTGTTGTGGTGGTCTGTGAGCTCAGCATGAGTCAACAGTGTGAACTGACTCCTCAAAAAAGGTTATGGCTTCTAGGGTAGCAGTAATAGATGTATATTATCCCAAATAAGATGAGGCTACATGTGGATAATTATATTCAGCTCTGGACACTATGTTTTATGAGAAGGACGTTGATAAACTGAAGTAGGTCTGGACCAGGGGTTATTAACCTTTCTGTGTGTTTTGTCAGGCTGGTGACGCTAAGGGACTTCTCAGAATGTTATCAAAGGAACAAAATAAAATACATAGGATTACAAAGGAAACCAATCATATTGTTGTTTTTTAATCATTCCAGTTGTTTTTGTGACCTCATTTGGGATTTTCTTGGCAAAGACACTCAAGTGCTTTGCCATTTCCTTCTCCAGCTCATTTTACAGATGAAGAAACTGAGGCAAAGAGGGTTAAGAGACTTGCCCAGGGACACATAGCTAGTAAGTGTCTGAGGACATTTTTGAACAGAATTTTTCTTTGTGGGACTATTAAGTATATTAACAGTATGTAAAATAATTAAGCATTTTATGATTTAAAAAGGGGAGGTACGTGGCACAGTGTATAGAGCACTAGGTTTAGAATAAGGAAAACTCATCTTGATGAGTTCAAATCTGGCCTCAGACACTTAATAGCTATGTGATCCTGGGCAAGCCACTTAACCCTGTTTGCCTCAGTTTCCTTATCTGTAAATTGAATTGGAGAAGGAAATGGCGAACCACTCTAGTATCTGTGCCAAAAAGATTCTAAATGGGATCACGAGGAGTCAGACACAACTGAAACAATTGAACAACTTCTTGACTCTAGGCCTGGCACTGTCTACTGTGTCACCTAGCTAGCTGCTTCAAACCAATTGTATTAAAATGCAATTATAAATTGTTTTTTAAAACAAGCTGTCAGGCACAAGGTTAAGGTCCCTCCCCATACCAACCCCCCACTCCTTTAGAGGAAGGCAATCAGTATGATGGGAGACTGAAACCATAACATACAAGGATCCGTTGAAGGCGGTTGACATGTTGAGCCTTAAAAAGTGAAACATTAGAGAAAAAATGATGGTCGTCTTCAAATATCTGCATGGCTGCTCTATAGAATAAAGATAAGATTTTTTTACTGCAGCTCTCCAAAGGGAAAAACCAAGACTACTAAGTGGAAATTATAGGGAGGCATATTTTTTGTCAGTCTCAGGAAGAATTTTAGAAAAATTATAGCTGTCTGAAAATGGAATGGGTGACTTTTTGAAGTAACAAATTCCTTGTCATTGGAGGTGACTGAATGACAACTCAGAAACTTATTTAGTAGGTAGGATTCTCTAACTGCATAGGAGTTAGAGTAAATGACCTGACAGCAAGAAATCAGGTACTAACATAGAGTTGGAATGGACTTCCAAAGTCACTTTATCCATCCCACACCTAAAACTTTTTAAAAATTTTTAAATTTATTTTTAAATGTTTTTATTATGAATTTTACAAATACCAAATAAAATGGACATTTCCATATACAAAGAAGCAGAGTAAAAGAACACAATCCTGAAAATCTCTACTATGTACAGCTTGCTTTTCCTTCTAAGTATATTCTTATACTTAAACATTTCATGAATTCAAGAAGTAACTTTCAAAGCTATCCAGCTTATCTGTGTTTCCTTCTGGCCCTCCTTTTGTTCTCTTCCATGACGCTTTTTTTTAAGTAACCCTAGGAATGTCAAGATGTGGCTACTCGTCGCATATATAGGATGACTAAAAATGGGAAACTGGGGATGACACCAAGGTTGTAGATGGGTAGCTGGAAAGATGGCAGAGCCTTTAGTAGTCATAGGGAAATCTGGAAGAGAAAAGGATTGGGATAGGGGGTAGAGAATGAGTTCTGTTTTGAATATATTGAAATTGAGATGCCTGCCAACACATCTTATCAGTTCTATCCTCTTCCTCCAGCAACCCATCCTTCGTACAGTTTCTAAGATAATATTTTTAGGCATAAATATGATCACACTACTATTCTGCTCAAAAATCTGTAGTGGATCTATTTTCTCTTTTGAGTATAGTTTAACCTCCTTTGCCCTGAATTCAAATCTACCAATCGCAACCTTATCATTTGTGCCCCTTTTTTTGGAGGGGGCAAGGCAGGGCAATTGGAGTTAAGTGACTTGCCCAAGATTGCACAGCTAGTAAGTGTGTCAAGTGTCTGAGGCCACATTTGAACTCAGGTCCTCCTGACTCCAGGGCTGGTGTTCTACTCACTGCGCTGCCTAGCTGTCCCTCATTTATGCCCTTTTATACTGCAAACAAACTGGCCTGCTTTTTGCTCCCTGAACATGAATTGTATTTTCCTACCTCCCTGTCAATGCCAATACTGTTGTCTATGCCTGAAATGTCATTTTCCAGCTCTTTGCCTATGGAATAAATTTAAACTCAAGTGCCATCCTCTCCAAGAAGCCTTCTCAATCACTTCTTCCACCCCTGGTTGATAACATTCTTCCCAAGAGATCCCAGAAAATTTTACTTTTATAACTTGATGATTTAGTTATCAGGCAGCTAGATTGCACCTAGATAGATAGGTAGGTAGACAGATAGATAGATAGATAGATAGATAGATAGATAGATAGATAGATAGATAGATGTAGACATAGATAGCTGTATGTATATGTATATATACACATTCATATATACACACATATACACATGCATATACTCACATAAGTCTATGTGTATGCTCCATTTGACAACTATTTTGCACAAATACTGCTGTTAAATCTTAATTTCACCTAAAAGCTTGAAGTGAGAGGTCTAAGTATTTTAACAACTTTGATGTCTTTTTTTCTGTTGATTAGTAATCAAAATTTATTGTATGAGTTCATCTGTCCTCAGGATAATCTTTAAAGTTTAGAGGAAAAACACATTAGAACACCTAGGATTTTAAATGAAGAATAAGGGATGGCATTAATCTATGGCAGTATAGAAACACGGATTTCTTATAGAACTGGAATGCAGAGTATATATTTTCTGGGTAATCTGGGACTAAAGTTTCATGGTATAGGAGAATGATATAGGCATGGATTAGGGTCAGGCAACTTTCTAGAACCTAGTGGAAGACACATAGCCTAATTTTGCTGTCTCTTTCACCCTCCTCAGCATGGTATGAAAAATTAGAAAAGGGTTTGGTAATTACAACTTGGATTGGACAAAGCTTTAGGAATGGCCACAAATCACATCATGAGTTTGTTAAGTATGACTGCCCTATTACTGTAGAAGGTACTGCCTTCCTCCCAGTCACTCAGGCTTGCAACCTCAGTGTCATTCGTGACTCCTCACTCTCATTTCCACTTATCCAATCCATTACCAGATCATTTAGTTCCTACCTTTACATCTCTCTTTACTTTCTCTTCTCTACACACAAATTGCCACTAACGTAATTCAGTCCATCATCACCCCTTAGCTGTTCTATTACAATAGCCTCCTAATTGGTCTCTCTACTTCAAGTGTCTCCTCATTCCAATTCATTTTCCATTCAGCTGCCAAAGTGATTTTCTGAAACTGTAGGTCTGATGGGTCACCTCCCCTACCTAATATATTCTAATGGCTCCCTGTCACCTTCAGAATCAAATATAAAGTCCTTTGGCTGCCATTTAAAATTCTTCAGAACCTGGCCTCTGTCTGCTTTTCTAGTTTTCTTACACTTTACTCCCATCTACATACTCTACAATCCATCCATACTCACCTACTTTCTATTCCTTCAACATAACACTCCATCACCCAAACAGAGGATTTTATATTTGATCTTGGAGGTGACAGGGAGCCTTTGGAGTTTATGTGGGGGATGGAATGGGGTTGGGGGTAGGGGGAAACATGATTGGCTCTCACTTTAGGAAAATCACTTTTGCTGCTGAATAGAGGATTGACTGGAGTGGAGAGAGATTTGTGGCAGGGAGACCAATCAGCAGTCTATTGCAATAGTCCAGCTATGCAGAGGTGAAGGCTTGCACAAGAGTGGGACAGAATCAGAGGAGGAAAGGAGTACATTGGAGAGATCTTACAAAGTTGAAATTCACAAGCCTTGGCAACAGATTGGAAATGGTGGGGTGAGAGATTAAGTAGAATACCAGCCTGAAGGACTGGGAAAATGCAACATCAAGGGCAAGGAATGAGAAAAGGTCACTGGTGGCTTTGAAGAGTGCCAATAGAGTGGTGGTATCAGATTGGGGAAGGGGGAATGAATTGTTGTTGGAAGGAAGCAGAGGCCGCATGTATAAATTGCTCTGTCTAGAATTTCAAAAGGGAAGGAAAGGGGGAAAATAGTATGATAGCTTGAGAGGATGGCACCAGCAAGGGGTTTGAGTTTTTGTTGTTCATTTTGGTTTTTTAGATTGAGGGAGAGGAGATCTGAGCTTGACTGTGGAAAATGGACCACCAGATAAGGAGAGATTAAATATGATCAATGGGACAAGAAGACAGAAGGATGAGATATCAGGGTTTCAAGTAGAAGGATTAGTCTTGGCAAAAAGGAAGGCTAATACCCTGAGACCTGGAGCAAAGAAGGAGTTGGTGAGTGAAGATAGGGAGGTTTTAAGCTGTGAAGGATGGGAGACCAATAAAGCCCTGAATAGTTAGCCTGAATATTATTTTAAAAAAAGAAAAATGTGGTCTGAGTGAGAAGGAAAGGGCTTCAAGACAGATGAGAAGACTTGGAAGAGCCCCTCTGGGAGCGATGATAGGGAGTCAATTGGAGATGAATAGCAAGATTGCCAAGGCAGGTAGGCAGCAAAGTACCAGACCTGATATCAGGAAGACTCATCTTCCTGAGTTCAAATCTGACCTCAGACACTTAATAGCTGTGTGACAACAACAAGAATAGGGTCCAGTTGTCATTAAATAGCATGAATTTTCAACAGATCCACTCAGCAGTTTGTGACTTTCTCCAGCTGCAGCAGCCAGTGGCTTATGAGTAGGAGTAGAGAGCATTGATGATGGTTGTGTTGCTTTCTCTCTAATCAGGTTATTTATTATCTGTATCTGTGCCTCAAGTTATTTATTTACTTATTTGTATTACCAAATAGCTCCTTAGGAGCAGAGACTTTTTAGAAAATTGGATCTCCAGCATGGGGAATAAGATCTTCCCCACCCATCAACAGATCTCATGCGGAACCCTTTAAGGGAAGCTTGCTCGCTTGTAGGAAGGCTTACACACCTTTTGTTCATTTCTAATTAGGCACTGAGCCTAATTGTGAGAGGTGAGCTTTTGCTTTGGGGGCTTGATTATGAGAAAGATGTTGTGATTCTCTGGTGGAGACTCGTGAGTGGCCATATGTTCAGAAGCCCCAATTGCTCAGAGGTAGAGGCTCTCTCGATCCAGTGGAGTATGTAATTTGTGTATTTGATTCAGGCAGTAGAGTCCTGTTGGTCTTTATTTCTCTTCTTGTATTTCCTGTGTTTGTATTTTATGTGATTCAAATATAAAGACTGTTGACCCCTGAAACAGGTATCTTTCCTTAGTAAAGCAGATAAAAGAACCTACACTAGCAGCCACCCTAGGTGTGCCACTGTGGTTGTCATGTAGAGTGTTTAGCACATTTTAGGTACAAAAGAAATCCTTGTTGAATTGAACAGAAGTCAGTTGAATAAGGAAGTATATTTACTTTATCACAAGTTATTTAATCTATTCTTCACCAAATTATAAAACTAAAACCATTTTCCTTTAAGAAGAGAAAATGAAGATTTTCTGTTTTTATTGCTCCTCATTTGCACATATGAAAATTTTGCCTTTCAGGTGTCAAATGCCAGGTTGCCTACGAGTGGATAGAGAGAAAGGCTGTCAGGGGGAATTCATGGTCAGTTTGGAAAGCTGCCATCTTCAGGTTTAGGAGGAGTAAGAGCAATGGATGTTCAATTCTATCCATCTATCTATCTATCATCTATCTATCTATCTATCTATCTATCTATCTATCTATCTATCTACCATGAACAATAGAGGTTAGGGTGATGCTGCTACCAAATTAGAAGTGCTTTCAAGTCATGTGAGATAGATGGAAATTGGTGCCACATCACTAGAATGGGTGAGGGGTGGGGGGAGAGAAGCAACTATGTAAGTGATGTATCACACACGCTCATTCACACTTCTAATACAGTATTGGTTGAAGGCATGCTACAGGAAAAGACCAAACAAGAAGTAGCATTATGAATTGTGTGTACTTTTTTTATAATAGCTTAGATGCAAGTAAATTGAAGCCTGGGCAATCTTGTGGACTCTGTGACATCCCCTTTTCTATTCATTTCTACCTTTTAATGTTCCTTTCTCATCACCCGTTCAGACACCTGGCATCTTCATGATCTTTAACTCCTTGCTTAAAACAGAAAAAATGGCCTTTTTAAACTTTTATTGTTTACTAAAATTAATTTTTATACCAATGTGATAATTTTCCCCAAGTTTTGTTTCTTATCCTTAATTGTGGAATGCTGAGTTATCTCTCCTTAAAAGAACATCAAGATAGGAGGAGCAAGTGGGAGAGATGTATTTTAAGTGTCAACACTGTATTTTAGGGGGAAGGAGAAATCCCACAAGGCATAATAAGCCTGATTCCGAAGGTAAACTTGTTTCAAACATTTTAGGGTGTTTTAATGGCTAGGTCAAAAGAGACAGTTGTGTTCCAAGACCATTTCCTTCTTTCCCCTTCATCTCCCTTACCTCTCTCCTCTTCCCCAATCCTCCTTATGCCTCCTTCTGCCCTTTTTTCCTTCATCCATCCCCAGGTCAACTCAGAAGTTTTACTCCTTCAAGTCAGGTAATACCATGCCATGGTCCTCTTCGAAAATGAAGGACAGGGGGAGCCAGGTGGTGCAGTGAGTACAACACCAGCCCTGAAGTCAGGAGGACCTAAGTTCAAATTCGGCCTCAGACACTTGACACATGTACTAACTGTGTGACCTTGGACAAGTCACTTAACCCCAATTGCCCTGCCTTCCCCCCTCCAAAAAAAAAAGAAAAAGAAGGACAAACACAATTTAAAATATCAAGCCCTCATATAAAGGGAATGGGGGTGGGGAGAGGCAGGAAGGGGGACCAGGAATAAGACTGGCTTTATGATGGGACCTTATGGATGTAGTAGAGGGAACATCAGTGCCTGGGGAGGTCAAGCACATTATATCTAAAGCTCCAAGGACATAAGCTTCCCAGACCTTTGTCTTTTAATGTGGATAAATGTTAGTATGATGTTGATGATAATTGGAGTGTTAAAATCAGCATTTAGAGCTGGATGAGACCTTAAAGGCCAACTAGACCAATTCCATCATTTTATAGAAGCTGGCAAGCTCAAGTATCTTGCCGAAGGGCACAGAGGTAATAATCAACAGGGCCAGGGTTCCATCTGATATTTTTGATTCTAAACCTCAGATTCCTTCTTCACTTAATCAGGCTGCTTTCACACCTGGGAAAATTGTCAATATTAAAACATTTACAAATTCTGGCACACTAAGAAGATGCAAAGAAATTAACTTGTTTATGAATAGTTTCACTGTGCAAAAGTAATGTTAACTGCCATAACTCGTGAAACTTTTTACCATTTATATCTACTATGTAGCACAATGAGTGAGTATAACATTACATGTGCTTTAGGTAAATTTTATTATAAGTTTTATAGATTAGAATAGTCAACTCTATTGATGCATGCCTGCATCGCATATTTTGTCTTCTCATCAGAACTGCCTCATCCAGGTGAAGAAACTGCAGCTTTCTCCAATTAATGCTAAAATTTAGGATTCACTGATAGCATGTGTATTCCATCAGCCAGAGGAAAAAAGCACCTTGTTAGGAAGAATAATTGGTTAAAATATATGAGTTTCTGCCCTGGTTTGGCACTTTTTTCTCCCCAGAATTTGTTGTCTCGATCCCCAAGGGATGACCGCCCCCAAAACCGAAGTTATCTTTAACAGTATTCAAAGACACTTTCCATACTCTTCACCCCTGGTGACAGAATTGCTAGTTATGACTCTGCTATTTATCTTGACTGGTGATCTATTCGCAATTAAAAAATTCTTTGTAAGGAGATATGTTGGAGAGCTTTAGCTTCAATTTTAATCTTGTTTACTTTGTAACAAGGAAACAAAATCAGTAGTTACTAATTCTGTGTCCTAAAAGCCAAAAAGGAAAAAAAAAACCTTTTAACCAAAATACTTAATTACCTTCCTGTGGTAGTCAAGATACGAACTAACAAACTATAGATATATACCAGTACTTGTATTAGCCTGACAAGTACCAGTAGAAGTTCTAAAATTAAAAGAGAGCTTTTTCTCCCTTTAATTTCTGTTTGGATTCTAGTTTTTTTTTCTGCACATCTGACCCCTATGAAACTCAAGTGTGGTTTATAATCAACTTCTTAAAGAGGCCTATTCACTGAATGGATGTTACCTCACTCAAAGTGAGAACCTGAAAAGAACTTAGCTTGAAAGGGCCAGAGTCTCCCATTGCATCCATCCTGAGCCATCTCCAGTCATCCAGATGAACATTAGCCACTGGACCCAGATGCCTCTGAAGGAGAAAGTGAGGCCGGTGACCTTGCACAGCCCTCCCTCACTCAAATCAAAGTTAACCGCAAGTCATGTCATCATTTCCCTGATGTTGTGGTCCTCTTCAAGAATGAAACAAACACACAACAACAACAACACAATCTCCTTTTGGGAAATTAGAACGATAACAAAATACGTCTTCCTTTTCCTTGTAGTCCTCTTCAAGAATGAAAAACACACAACAACAACAACACAATCTCCTTGTGGGAAATTAGAACGATAACAAAATATGTCTTCTTTTTCCTTGAGTTTGTAAATGCTAAGAACACCAAACTAAGAATCATGATACTTGACTTTGAACAAGTGATGCCTTGGTTACTTGGATGATATTCAGCAGGTCACTTCATTTCTCTCAGTCTCTCTTTTCTTACTTATTTATAACCAACATCTTGAACTAGACTGTGCTTAAGATACTTAACAACTCTAACATTCTCAGATTCTGTACTGAAGTAGTAAAGTGAGGCAGTTAGGTGGCACGCTGGATAGAGTACCGGGCCTAGAGTCAGGAAGACCTCAGACACTTTCTAGCTGGGTGACCCTGAAAAAAAAAATGTAAAATGAGCTGAAGAAGGAAATGGCAAATCATTCCATTATCTTTGCCAAGAAAATCCCAAACGGGGTCACAAAAGGTCAGCACGACTGAAAGGACTGGACAATAACAGAAATAGCAAAATAGAGAGGCAATGGGATAGAGTGGGAAAAGCACTGTTTTTGCTGCAGACATTTGGTTGGAGTCCTCGTTCTGACACTTACTAGCCCTGAGACTTTGGGGAAGTAATTTCATCCCTTTGGGTCTCAGTTTCCTCATCTGTAAAATGAAGAAAATTGTATTTTCACTACTCAGCTCACAGCATCATCAGAGGAAAAAATACTGTGTAAATGCAAGCTGTTTTGATTTTTGGGGTGACGTGTCCCAGTAGGGTTAAGTCATTTTTGCATTATACATACCGTACAAATGTGCAGAAATATAAGTTCCATTTGATCTAGACCCGCTGAATTTGACTTGCTGTTTCTGTAAGCAAACAAGGCAGTGTGGGCTTGGCTAGCTAATTAGAAGTGTATTTTTCTCCATTGCAGATAATTAGGATTTACCAGTCCCTGGATCAAGTGCTTGGAAACCTTTAAGTTCCATAGTAAGCTGCCATTTCAGAGAACAGAAAATATATGGTTTTGGAAAGTTCCTGCTGTGCCTTCATAGAGTTTTAGGTGAGTGTGTGTGTGAGAGAATTTAAGCTGAGCACTAGATTGTACCTCCTTAATGTTCTTTGTGTGATGAGGGGCAAAGTTTAAGATTAGTAGTTCCTAATACTTCTTTTTACATGCATACGTATATACATACATACATATATACATACATGCATATATGTGTGTGTGTGTGTATACACACATATTAAGCAAGGTGGTAGATTGTGGGGCCTTGTTTTTGGCTTTGCTACTTGTTAGTGATATGATCCTGGGCAAGTTACTGAATGACTCTAAGCTTCAGTTTTTTCATTTGCAAAATGGGGATAACAGTGCGTATGAGGGTTTTTCACAGGGTTTTTCTGAGAATCAAATGAGATCATGTTTATGAAAATACTTTGTAATTTGTAAACTGCTATAGAAATGTGCTTCTGTTCTTGGAATTTATCTGAATCCATGTTATGTGCTGGAGCCAGCTTATTACTGGCTGGAGAGAGATGATTGTTAAATTTTCAGGGTAAGCATTTATACCTTAGATATTGTCAAATAACACAAATGAGGGCTTTCTTTATTGTTTTGTTGATTGCCTATAGATTTACAAAAGTGATGGAGAAAATGTTAATGGTGCAGATTTACATTAAAAATGTGTTGCATTACTCAGAGACTTGCTTATTAAATATTTACCAGGATACCTGGCTGTAACTCCTGTGAAAAAAATGTACCTTCTTCCCTGGGGTCTCTTTTTGATTACTATCAGAAAAATTTTATAATATCATAATGTTTAGGATTGTCCTAATATCCATCATATGAATACACACACAAATACATATGTACATACATAGCCGAAAATAAGAATGGCTTAAAGGATCGAGGGCTGGTGATAGGGTCAGTGAAACCTGACTTCAAATCCTGCCTTAGACACATACTGGTTATATGATACAGAACAAATCATTTAACATTTCATTGCCCCAGGCAACTTTCTAGGAGTATGAATTGCTAAACAGTTACTGATCTACATTAACTGAGGGAATTTCCTCACAGAAAATTCCCTATACTGATTAAGTCACAGGTCTGGAAAAAAAAAGAAATTATGATTAAATATATTAAGGGTGAATGAGACAAGGTAATTTTTTTAATGGCATAGGACTAAGATGGAAATTTGGTCCTAGATCACAGTAGTATTTGTATCATTGACAGTTTTATGGACCCATAGATTTTCAAGCTAGAGGTTATCTAGCCCAAACCCTCATGCAAATGAGGAAACTGAATCCTAGAGAGGTGACTGGTGCAAGGTCACAAAATGAATGACTGCCATTCATGCCTGACTTGAACCTGAGTCATGATTTCATTTGAATATCAATCATCCATTCAATAAATACTCTTTTAGCACCAGAACAATGCATTGTCAAGTGTATATCAAACAAGATATCATTTTGAAAGTCTAATATTTTGTTTACAATAAAAATAAAATTTAAGGACAGTCTTACTTTTAAGTTCTTGACATTGTCGTTTTTATGATTTAGTTTATTTTATGATTTTATTTGAAGAGATTTTTATTAATTTTTTGTCCCAAGGCCCTGAATGGAAAAAAAAAAACTTTAACCCAAAATCTTTAATTACCTTCCTGTGGTAGTCGAGATATGAACAAATAAATTGTAGGTGCCAAAACTGCTTTAGGCTTGTACCTTGCACTAATCTGACAGGTATCAGTAGAAGTTCTAAAAATAAAAGAAAATTATTCTGCCATTAATTTCCATTTTGATTCTAGTTTTTTCTGCATATCTGCCTTGTATAAAATTCTAGTGTGGTTTATAATCAACACTTTCTTATTCTAGACTTACATATTATCCTTTCCATTCCAATTGATCTTGTTTTTGGAGGAAATGCCTAGATTTAGACCAAGGCAGTAGTGATGTAATTGTGGCCAAGTCACACAATTTATTGGGCCCTAATTTTGCTAACTGAGGTAAAATGAGGTAGTTGGATTGGATAATCTCTATGTTTCTTTCCACCTCTGACATTTTGTGATGTCATGAAGTTAATCATAGAATTGGGAGGCACTATGATGCAGTGGCTGGAGTGTTGGTCTTGGAATCAGGAAGACATAGATTTGAATCCCACCCTGACACCGTCTAGTTATTTGACTGTGAACAAGAGATTTGTGTAGGTGAGGGAATTCTAGCACCAGAAAAATGAGAGGTCCCTGATATTAACTACCAAAAACGGAGGAGTTAGCAAAGGATCAGAACTGGAAAGTGCGAGAGAAGGCTCTCTAGTCCTCTCTTGAGTCAAATCTTCAAAATGAGGACTTCTTTATTTTGTGTAAAGTGTTGTGTGTTTCTAGAGACTCAGTCATACTAATATCCAAATGTAAATATTAAGTAATACATGAGGGGGAATGATGGTGACCTGATGAATATATCTAGGCTGGTTGGTGGTGATGTTTCAGTTACACTTTTGAGTAATTTTAGAATGAGGTTGATTAATTCTCTCATAATTTAAAGGGTGTTTAAATTTAATTTACTATAACTGTGTGGAGCAAAGATGTTATAAACCAAAACACAGTGGTGATTTGCATACATTTAGAAGAACTTTGTTTAATGAAGTTTCCCAGAGCTCAACTTAAGTGCCCTTTAAAAATATGAGAAAATCAAGTAGGCTACAAGTCACTTCTTGAGGATCAAATGAAAAGCCTGTATTCTTAGTGACTCTTTCTATCAGAAGTTAAGGTACACTTGTTCTGTGTGTCTGTCTCCGTCTGTCTCTGTTTCTCTCTTTGTGTCTGTCTCTCTTTACCTCTTTCTCTCTCATCTATGTATGTATGTATGTATCTATCTATCTATCATCTATCTATCTCTTTTGCAAAGAAAGAGTAGCAACTATACCTTGCATTCCCTAAGGAAATAAATGTTACCTAGGAAATAAATTGGAGGTGGTCTTTTTTTTAAAGCCATTATTCTGTATCTTAGTATTCTTAAAATAATCTTGTTGGCTGCTCTTAATAGCAGTGCAGACTTTTTATTGTTACAAATATTAGCATGAGTCAGTTTAGAATTTGCAAAAAAGCATTCCCAGATATGATTTTATTTTGTTTCTAGTTTTGTAGGTTGACATTTAGCACAACTCAATCTGATATGAAGACTCCCCCTTTGGTGATCTCCTGTTTAGGGTGTCACTCATTCCAACATTCAAATTTAAATACAGAGCCTTTTGATTTCTTCGATTATGCATCTTCTCTCCACAGCTGAATGATCCATCATCCTTCTGTTAGTTATGGCTGTTTGCTGCCCAAGATGCTTTATGAGCTGGCATACTATTTAGCAAGGCTGCACTTCCCCTAATGAATACCTGGTGTGTCACAAGAGAAGTGTCTGTCCTCTTTGACAAGTAAATACTTCATCATTGTTCTAGCATTGCCGGTCTGCAGGAGTTCCTTAGTACTAATGAAGCTTTTAACTTAATCATTTCTGCTCTTCACTGGGTTATTTGTGAGTGTAAGTGCCTGGCTACTTTCTATTTCTTTTATTTATGTAGACTTTATTCTTTTTAGCCTCTTCCTCAGAGGTCAGCAGGGTTGCTCAACTGTCAGTTTTAGTGCATTTACATCTCAAAAGGACATCTTGTTCCCATCTCCATTGGAAACAGAACATTACTGGCAGGGTGGGGGGGAGGGGGGAATGAGTGCTGAACCTTTGATATCCAGTGTGGAATGCTCTCAGAGAATAAATAAATGGCTTGATCATCAGACTTGCCGAGGCCTCTAACAAGGCTGTGGAAATGCTTTAGCATCCACAATGAGGAAACACAGAGCCAGTCACAGTCAGGGGTAGACTGCCACCTTGATCCTATGATTTGAGGAGTTGCAAAATTCTCAACTGCCTAAACATATCCCTTTAGGTTTGTTTCTCTTAGGTGCTTCCAAAATCCCTTAAAATTCACATTGGTTGAGATATTCTGTTGGGTTAAGGAATAATGTCTTCAGTTGAAAAGTAAGTATGTTAGCTGAGAAGTATTGCATGTGCACATGTATATCTGGCTAGGGTGGCATTAGCCCTGGCCGGTAGATTTTTGTCATGGAAAATAGCTAAAGAAACAGATTATGGGTCAGGAAACGTAGGCACACAGAGTGCTGCAGGCGACCTGGAATGTTTCTGGATCCTTGGGAAGAAAAATGTAGTGCTGAAAGAGAGAAGATAGGTGACGAAGACAAACTTGATGGTTCCTTCCAGAAGCAGACCGCACCGTCAGCCATGAAGGCAAACCACATTATACAGGATGATTATACAATCAATGAATCAACAACATTTATTAAGCGCTCAATATTTACCAAGAGTTCTGCCACGCGAAAGGGATGCAAAGAATGTATCAAACTTATTGCTGTATTTTTGTTTGAGAGTTGGAGGAGGAATACTTTTGTTTAGGCCTGTGATATAATAGTTGAAGCACTGGATTTGTAGTTATAAGACTTTCATTCAAACCCACCTCTGCTACTTAGTACTTGTGTGACCTGGGCAAATCACTCCACCCTCTGGGCTTCAGCTTCCTCCTCTGCAAAGGGAGAGGGTTGGAATAATGACCTGTGAGGTCCTTTGTAGCTCTGACTCCTTTAAGGCTATATCGATACCATGGAAGAATGAGCTGTATCATAAAGCAGTATTAATAAGACTTTAAGTTGTAGAATGGTTGCTGATCTGCGCTGATAGAAGGAGTAAGGAACATATGTATATACATGTGTATTTCTATACAAATGTATATTTCTACATATGTATATGCACACATGTATTATATATGTATACATTTAATGGCATTAACTAGGTTATGTGGGAAAAAAACAAAGTGCATTTAAGGAATAGAACTTCATTGAAATAAGAAAGTTAAGGTGATGTCTAAACTAAATAGTTTACAGAAGATGGCCAATTATACCTCTGTGTGATGCTATCAAAGGGCAATGAACAAATAGAAGCAAGAGAAAGTGGTGATGAGGAAGAAGGCATTGAAATAGGCTCCAAGATGGTAGTGGGAGAGATGAACAAATGGTGTATTTAGGTGAGTAACTAGAACAGAGAAAATAATCACAAAGATATAGTGGTGAAATTCAAAGGGCTTTATGGCCACTCTATATAAATTCCTAAAGGTGAAGCTCATTTGAACTTAAAGAAATAATTATTTGTTGAGTTAAGGGAAAGAATATGTGGCATGAAAGTGAATGAGGAAAAGTTTTTCCACAGTGATGTTTTGAACTTAGAGAAAGAAAGTAGGAAGCATGAAGATAATGAAGCTGCTATTTTCAAGATAAGACTGATCCAAAGTTGGGAAAGGTCTATGAATATGGGAGTTCCCTAGGGTGATATATCTGTCCTTTGTTATAGGGGTGCTTCTGCTATCCTTAAAAAAGTGCTTAATTCTATTCAGCAAGGGGCTATGTACAAAGCACATGTTAGGTGATGTAATTACAAAGGCAAAAACATTCCTCAACCTCAAGGTGTTTGTGTTTTAACAGAGCAATAGAAAGACACCATAGTTTAATATAGGAAATAAAAAGGGCAACAGAGAGATCCAAACAAAGTGATTTAGGAAAATTTGAGGAGGTAGAGAACAATGACAATGGGGTAAGAGAGGGGAATGAGTGTGGAACTCTTCATAGAAAAAGTGGCACCTGGGCTGATTTGAGCTGAATGCTAAAGGCAGATTAGGATTCTGAATATATAGTTTTTATTAGAGGAGGATGAAGTTCACTCTAGCCATGGAAGGTGGTTTATATAGATGCTAAGAAGGGAGATGGAATTTTAAGTTAAAGGAATAGCTAAATGTCCAATTTGACTATAGCAGAGAATGCATTAATCAGAGTAAAATGAAATAAAGCTGAAAATGTAGATTGGAGCCAGATTTTGGAAGACCAGCGATACCAAACCAAGGAGTTTATCCTAAAAAATAAAAACAACAGAGAGCCACTGAAAGCTTTTGAGCAGGGAAGCAGCGTGGCTATATGTGTGTCTTAGAATGATTATTTTGTCAACTAGATAGATGGGAAAGGGAAGAGACGGGGAGCAAGCAAGCCAATGGTGGACATTAGTAAAGTAGTCTGCAAGAAAGATATTAAGGGCCTATAGTAGTGGGTATGTGAGCAGAGAGAGGGGAAGCATATTATGGTGGTGCATTCCATGGGATTGGGTAATTTATTGAATGGAGGGACAGAAAAAAAAGTCAAAGATGACTGAGATTATGAACCTAGATGACTGGGTATGATTGAATATTTCTATTGTATAGTAGTTAAAAATTAATTGTAGATCATTTTAGAATATAGTTGATATCAAATCTAGCCTTACTTGCATATCCCTCTGGTACATCAAATTTAGCATGTCCAAAATCAAACTCAGCAAAGATCATAGAATTTTAAGCTAGTAGGAACTTTAGAGAGTGGTGTAATCCTTCATATGAGGAAATTGAGGCCCAGAGGTGAAATGCAGTAAGAGACCCAAGGTCATTCAGGTAGTAAATTTTCGTTCCCCTTTCCCCAAATCTGTTTCCTCTTCTGACTTGGCTGTTTCTATTCACGATACCATTATTCTCCTAGTCTCAAAATTTAACTTATCTTTGTCCCATATCGAAGACCTAATAATCCTATTGATTGGTCAATTCTTCCATAGCTCTTGAATCTATCCTCCTTTTCAGTCCCATGGCCAATAATCTAATCAGTTAGTCAATAGACATTAATTAAGTGCCTGCCATATGCCTAGCACTGTGCTAAGCCCAGGGTCCCTGCCTTCAAGGAGCCTTCAGTTTGATGAAGGAAAACAACACACCGAAGGAAGCTGAAAAGTGGGGGTAGGGGAGATATCTTGTACAAGGTAATAATGGAAAAGTGCAAAAGGATGCTAATTGAATGGAAAATGAAGATGTCATTGGCCTGGGCGCTTTCTTTAAGTGAAGGATTTGGGAGAAGCGCATTACTCAGCCCTCCACTCACAGGGGTAGATGGTACTGATGAAGGGTGAGTTGTTGTTGTTGTTCAATCGTTTTCAGTGGTGTCCAACTCTTCATGACCCTCTTTGGGGTTTTCTTGGGATAAAATACTGGAATGGTTTGCCATTTCCTTCTCTGACTCACTTTACAGATGAAGAACTGAGACAAACAGGGTTAAGTGACTTGCCCAGGGGCACACAGCTAGTAAGTGTCTGAGGCCAGATTTGAACCCATGAGGATGAGTCTTCCTGACTTCAAGTCCAGCAGTCCATCCACTGTGCCACCTAGCTGTCTCACCTGGCATTTATTAAGCACTTAATAACTGCTTCTTAATTCATTGATTGATTCTGAACTTCACATGATAGAATAGTATTTGAAATGCATCATATAGAAGGAAAGCTTAAATACCTAATAATTATGGTGGGATACAAGATACAGGGCCTATACATGAAGGCTTTCCATATGGTAAAAGGTGCTAAAATTTGTGCTACAGTGGCATTACTTTTGATTATCTAGGTTTGAGACATAAGTAGAGGTTCACTACTTAGTGGAGAAAAAAGGAGGAGCCTAAAATACATAGCTTCTACATTTCCATCTTAAAGGCAAATCTTCCTCAGATGAATTTCTCCCTCCTTCAGATGAAAGGAATTCTGTGGAGGTTTTCCATGCTCCATTTCTAATGGTATGTATGAGTTGTCGCACTCAAGCTTAACTGTTTTTCAGTACAATTAGTCATCTACTTCCTGACAGATAGGTTCAGCCTTTATAATCTCTTACCTAATGACAAAGAAAATATTCTGTCAGGTCAGGACAGACTCCTCATTAAAACCCTGACATTCTCTCTCTCAACCCTCCCCTTACCATCCCAGACTCAAGCTTCATGTGTCCTGACTGTGAAGTGTTGTGGTTGCCTAGTAACCGGGGGCACTGTGTCAGAGAGCAAGGAGGCCTTCATAGTTTCAGGTGGGCACAGAATACTCAGGTAGCCCTTAATCAGGCATTCCAGATGTTTTTAATGGGCTATTGGGCCAGTACTTCGAAGATGCGCATTCAACTATTGAAACGAGAACAGAAATTTAATATAATCTCATCCTGGACTTTGGAGAAGGACTCCCAAAGAAAAAGAAAGGCCAAAGAGAATCCAAGACACTAAGACACTGATTTGTATGAGATATTTTTTTCATTTTGTACATTGCTTTACTGACAGACTTGGCCACATGGGCAGAATCATTAAAAAGTCACTATCAGGACGGACCAGTCCTGGGAAGAAGTCCTCAATCCCTCCTCCTAGGGTGGGGACAGAGCCATACATGGCCCACACGTTCTGAATTCAGTGGGGAAATGAGGGTTGGGGAAGGACAGAAACCCCAGAGGGACAACATCCTCATACTGAAAGGGGAGGGAAGCCACAAGAAACCAAACCCATAGGGCCAAGACTGCTCTATCCCTCTCCCACAAGGGCAAATGCCCTAGGGAAGCAGACAATAGTTATGGTGACGAATGCCCAGCAATGCACACACTCTCAAAGGTCTTTTCCAGATGCCTTTTTAAGTCTGATTGTTCAGTTTCCCTAGTGGAAAAAAATTTCAGTATTTACTCCAGTCCTGCCTTTCTCAAATTGAGTATGTAAAAAGCCTGAAGCTTACTTTTTTTTTAAAGTCCATTCCGAAGTACTATAATGGAGGAAAGAAAGACTAGTAAACAAACATTGGGCTATGACTAACAAGCAATATAAGAAATTTCCTTGCTGAAGAAAAAGCATCATCACTATAAAGCAGGGAAATCCTGTCCTATATAATATAAAAAAATAGCACTCTTTAAAGCAAGTTTTTACTTTATATAGAATAATGCTGACTTTTAAAACAATTCAATCATATTGCATGTAGAGAGAATAGGGTAATGCCCTCCCCATATGATTTGAGAATTTCCAAAAAGTTTGCCCCCCAGAGTTTATCCATGGTGCCCTAAATTCCTATATTATGATTGGAGATAAAGGTTTTATCCAAAGAACTCTCTCTAAGAGGTCTCTGCTAAAATGCAAACATGATATTTTAAAAGGTTCACACATTAAAACATTACATTATCAGGGGCTGCTGTGTGGGTACATTTTGAATTAGATGAAGAGGAGGGTTGATGTTTAGAAGAATGGATACTACAAAACGAAGGCAAGCCCAGGTATGATCCTGTGATGAATGGCTCTTTAGAGTCAAGCAAGGCAGGAAGGCACTGGATGTCTAGGTCAGCTGGGTCCTCCTTAGGCAACCTGGTGGCCCTTTACTCCTAGGGGCCCACCATACTAGTGGCACTCTTAGTGTGGATATCTCATCAACTTTGGCTCTATTGCAGCTCAGAACTCCTGAGCTCAAGCCATCTACCACCTCAGCCTCCCCATCAGCACAGACTACTGCACCTGGCCAATTCTGGTATCATGTCAGGAAGTTCTTCCCAAATCTTACCTCCATATGCCCTGCTATAATAGTATAAAAAGTAACAAATAAATGAGGTTTTTCTCATTCTCCCCAATTGCTAATGCTCTCCCTTCAAACTGTGTTTATTATGTCTATAGCATACACAATATATGCGTATATAATCGATCTGTATTATATATATGTATATATGTATATGTATATTATTCTCCTTAATCCCCAAATGAACTCCTTGAAGGCAATGACTGTTTGATTCACTATTTATCATATTCTAAGGTCCTAGAAAGATTCTTGCACATAATAGAACATTCAGACAGTAAACATTTATTAAACTCCAACTGTGTGCTGGGCTTTGTGCCAAGAACTGGGGATACAAAGAAAGGCAAAAAACAATCCCACCTCTCAAGGGGCTCACAATCTAATGGGGAAGAATACATAAAGAGGAGCTGAAAAGGGGCATGATGAAGTCCGTAGGAGCACAGTCAGGTGGAAAATGATGAGATGGCTAACCTGGATGCCCTGCTTAAGTGGAGGATCTGGGAGGAGCTCTCCACTGTCCTCTCTCTATCCTCTCCAATTAGAAGGAAGGAGGGGACCCAGGGACAGGGGATACTCAGGCGGTTTGAGTTTCAGGGAGTATCTTTTCAGGATGATGAAATCCCAGAGGGCATGATAAATATTAATAATAATAATAATAATAAGCTCTTAATCGATGCTTGTAAAAGTGTTATTTCCCTTCCCTGCCCCACAATAGACAGAGCATCTAAAGCTTATCCAAGGTCACTCAGATTCCTCATGTCAAAACCTGGTTTGTCATGTCCTTCTGTCCTATCCTTAGTAATAACAGAAAGGTGGAAAGCAGCTTACTGTCATTTATATAATATCTAAGTTTACCGTCATTTACATTATAATCCCATCTTCTCTATACTGAATAAACCCAGTTCCTTTCATTTTTTTCTGATGGGGCTGATTTTCCAATCATTTTCATTGCTTGCCTCTGGACCTTCTCCAGGTTCTCCATTACACATTTCAGTTGTGGGGCACTAAACTGGATGAAGTATTCTAATAAAAAGCCTGACCGATGCTAATTATCAAGGGAGGATTACCTCCCAGTTTGCAGCCAGGCTACAATGGCTCCAATTAACTCCCAGAGTGCCAATTAATTCTCCCAGGACTGGAGGGGCTGTCTCAGATTGAAGGCACTTGCTGAAAGCAGGTGTTCAACACAAACACACAGAAGTATTCTGTCTGTATGTCTGGCTTATGCACATGATGAGCCACTCCATAGAACAGTTACTTAAATACAAAAATTAACCTCTTTAAATTCATTAAACTGTTTTTATATTGAACTGAATGAAATTTCAAACATTACCTTGTTCTTTTTTCTCAATATTCAAAATTGTGCTCTTTTATGTATCTCATTAGTATTCTTTTTTACTGCCTTTCTCAGTAATTTTAGGAAATTTTATCCTGAACCTCTTTTCCCTCCCCTTTCTTCCTCCCAGTCATTTCTATGACTCCCTCCCCTCACTCTGCTTTCTCATTCTGTCAACCTTCTTGACACCTGTGGTTCTTGCCTTTAATTTCTCCGCCAGCCGGCCCTAGCTCCATCTTGAGCACTATTGCCATCAATTATTCACATTCATTGTGTGCCCACCGGGTAAAAGGCTCTGGATTTTCTATCTCTCCTTAATCTCTATTACATTTGATACACACTCCATTCACCAAGCAGTTAGCATCCCTACAGGGGGGCCATCTCCATCGTCCTGATCTTTATCTTGCCACTGGACCCAGATGGCTCTGGAGGAGAAAGTGAGGCTGGTGACTTTGTACAGCCCTCCCTCACTTAAATCCAATTCATTTGCATGTCATGGCATCACCTTCTTGATGTCATGGTCCTCTTTGATAATGAAGGACAAACAATGAATAATGAGTGTCCCTATAACTCTACTTAGTTACTCCTTTCCCAAAAGAGTATTAAAGAGGAAAGGAATTTCTCAGCCCATGCTTATTCATATGCTAAATCTCAGAGCTATGAATCCCTTTAGGAATATCAGAAATAGAGAATTTTCAGATTTATTCCATATGCCAGAAGCCAAAAAGAAGATAATTCCAGATAAAAGAACTCTCTCTATAAATTACAGAAATAACTCAAGCTGGGGAAGAAACCCAAATTTGGTGAGCTAGGCCTCTACTATGCTTGGGGAAACTTGGTGCCTGAATTTATCCTGTAGGTAATAAAAAAAAGTTCAGTCCTGAATTGCCTTCTAACTATTTTACTCCTATCTCTTATCTCCCCATCTAGAAGGTAAATTCCCCAAGAGCAGAAACTGAACTCCATTCTAGGGTTTGGAATTATTCAATCATTCCAGTTGTGCCCATTTGGAATTTTCTTGGCAAAGACATTGGAGTGGTTTGTCATTTCCTTCTCCAGCTCATTTTACAGATGACCATGCATGGCAGCCAAGTATCAGGACAGCATGCTTTTCACTTTACCCCCACTCATATTGAATATTATATAGGAGGCTGGAACAAGGTAAAGAAAAGAGTGCAGAAAGCTTCTGTATCGTTCCTGATCCTTGCTCTGAAACAGCTACCAAGAAAGGCATGGCCCTGTCTATGGTGTAGCTAGGTGACTCAGTGTACTGAGTGCTGGACTTGGAAGCAGGAAGACTCATTTCCATGAGTTCAAGTCCAGCCTCTGACACTTAGAGCTGTGTGACTCTGGGTAAGTCATTTAACATTCTTTGCCTCAGTTTCCTCATGTGTAAAATGAGCCAAAGAAGGAAATGGTCAACCACTCTAGTATCTTTGCCCAGAAAACCGCAAATGGGGTCCTGAAGAGTCAGATATGACTAAAACAAACAATAACAATGATTACTTTAAAGCAATGTTTCCCTAAATTATACTACATTAAATATCTCAATTCATATAATATCTTTAAAGAGGAAATACACACACACACACACACACACACACACACAGAATTGTTTGACTTAATGATCACAGTATCACTGTCTTAAGCAAGGCAAATTGCTTTTCTATTCAATGTGCTTTATGATCAAGGGATAGTTGGAAATCAATTTTTTTAGGCTTCATTACATATTGTCCTTTATGTTATATACCATGATTATACACGTTGTGTACTTATTCTGTAGAGCCCTGTGACCTGATAGCTAAACTTAGAACCAGTTAAGGGGAAACCATTTAGAGAAAATCTGGTACAGAAGGTTCAGAGAACGAGAAAGTGAGCACTTCTAATGACAGGGTCTTAGAAATTTGTTTGTTCTCTTGGCCTTGAAAAAAGATTGGGTTTCCAGAAAAGTCTTTTTCTACCTCTGGCTGAGAAAGAATACATTGATCTAAATAAAGACATTACCATGGCAATAAAAGCAGAAAGCCCATCTATCTGAGTGTACAGGATGTGGGACTGTCACAGAAGGTGATGCAAAGGTTACATTTGGTGTAGAACATGGCGACTTGCCAACAGAATGTACCACTGAGCTCAAATCACAGGCTTCCTCTGCTCCCTCAATGGGATATTAATGCAATAATTGAATTCAAATGAGCTCTCACTGACCTTAAATAGATTTGGGGCTCATTTACCTTATGAATAGCCTGATCCTTCATCTAGCCCAGCTTTTTTTTCTTGTTTCTTTCCACACTGGTGTTTGTGTATTCCGACAGAGATTTAACTAGTGATTCTTTTATCTGGGGGAAAAACAGTTCAGGGTGTGTATGTGTATTGGGGTAGTGGGGTGAGGATTCTCCATTCAGAAGGCAGTTAAATAGGTGGGAGGCAGAGGACAATCCTATTGCAGACCCAGTTATAATGGGAAAGGAGACGGTAAGATTGAAGGAGATGTTGTATCAGTAGGACCCTGGGGATGGTAATCTTGGAAGAGGAGAGGAAGTCAGTTCACCCCATGTAATGCGCACTAGTGAAGGGCCGTAAGGGGTGGGGATGTTGATCTCCCAATTGTTGCAGGAGAAAAGTACCACTCTTCGGGAAGAAACTGTTCCCTCAATAAATTTTTAGCACCCTAAGGAAAAGCCTAAGTTTTCCCCACCCTAATTACAACTTTATATTCTAGTTTTGTTATGGGGTGAAATGTTCTTTTTTCTAGTCATTCTTAACATTTTTTTTCTCTACCAGTAGCAGGTGCACCCTAGTGGCAACACCAAATGTTCTTTTCTCCCACAAGTGGCAATGTCTCCCCTCTCCAAATGATACCCATCTATTATTTGAAAGTTGAAATACTGAGCATGTGGCATGCTTCATAGAGGTTGCCAAACGAGGAGCTGGAAGAAAGAATTAGAGAGGAAAGATTTGGAATTTTAAATGACCTTGACATCTACAGAGGCCGCCTGGTGTAATGGAAAGACCTATGGAACGGAATTCAGGAAAACCAGATTTGGTTTGTGACTAGGCTACTTACTAGCTGTGTGACTTTGAACAAGACAACTTCTCTGGCCCTTGTGGACAAAATAAGGCACTAGATGATCTTAAAGGTCCCTTTCAGCACTAACATCCCATGTCTTAAAAAGCAATGCGTCCTATTGGACTATAAACCAGCAGTTAATGGTTCAAAAGAAGCAGGTGGAATACAACATATTGTTGGAGAAAAAAGCTACAAAAAGTCAATATTTGGAATGAATTTCTAGGAAATTAATGTCAGAAAAGGTTCAGGGTTCATAATTGTCCAGATGTAGAAAGATGTAACCATTAATCACCATAGTTAGTCAATCAATAAGCATTTATTAAGCACCTACTATGTACTATATACTGTGCTAAGCACTAAGGATACAAGGAAGGAAAAAAAAATAGTTCCAGGTTTCAAGGAGCATACATTTTGTCCTGATGTATCAGTAGTAGGGTAGCATGAAGAAATTGCAAAGCAGATTCTGTGGCTGGTTGTGTTTCCATTTTAGCAGTGTATAATTTGAAAAGGGTCCGAAGCAACATAATAAAAATAGCTAGAAGGATAGTGAGCAGAATGGAGAAAAGGCAACATAAAAGGAATGAAACCTTTTACTTAAGAGAGCTCAAAGGTGTTTTGATAACTTTTCTAATGTCTGAAGAATTATTTTTTGGAAGGTGGTCTTTCACTGAGGATCGAACAAGAAGAAATGGACTCAATTTGAAACAAAAGAGATAGAAGATAATCACAAGATAGCCTGACAGCAGATGCTCATCAAAATTGGGATGGCTTATAGTTTGAGTACTTTTTGGGAGGATTTTCAAGATTTAGATGGATATATCTGGTTCACATGTCGTAAACTATCCATATAGAAAGGGTTTAGAAAATTTCAGTCTTCCAAAGTTGTCACTAGCACTTGAAAGGTTTTCACAAGCACTGATCTCTATGTTATATGCCAAGCCATTACTAGAATGCAGCATGTGGTATTGTCTGAAAAAAGAGCAGCTTCCTAGCTGAAGGTTATATTATTTTATTAAAGTTCAACTGCATTTTTTAGGGTTGACTTTAACTTTTCTTAACTTACCACAAACCTGTCTAGATTAAGTTTTACCATGTCTACAATCAATCAATCAATATTTATTAAGTGCCTACTATGTGCCCAGCACTGTGCTAAACACTGGGAATATAAAAAGAGCAAAAGACACACATTCCTTGCCCTCGAGGAACTTAGAATCTAATGGGGAAGAGGACATGCAAATATATATATATATATATATATATATATATATGCACACACATTATACAAAGCAAGCTTTGTATAATACAAACACACAGGTATATATATATATTATAAATATATATATATATGTACACACATATTATACAACACAAGCTATATACAAGATAAATAGGAAATAATTAACAGAAGGAAGGCACTAGAATTAAGAGGGGTTAAGGGAGGCTTCCAGTAAAAGATGGGATGTTAGTCAGGGCTCAAAGGCAGCCAGGGAGGTTAGTAGGTGGAGTAGAGGAGATAGAGTTCCAAGCCAGAGAAAATGCCTGGAGCCAAGAGATGTGTCTTGTTCATGGAACAGCAATGAGGCCAGTGTCACTGGATAGAAGTGTATATGATAGGGAATAAGGTTAGCAATGAAATGAATGACCTCTGGAGGTCTCTTCCAGCTGGATCATGCCAAAATTGTCTAAGCCAGAGTTCCTGGGTTGACAATCTGAAGCAGTGACATGCAAGAAATATAGTGTATGGTCCTCAAGGGAAAAAAGTTGTTTTGTTTTTATCCCAATGACCCCAGTGCCTAGCACCAAGCCTTTGTAAGACACTCCTGGTATGGAAACTCCTGTCTTCAGTGAAGTTGAGCAGCTTAACTGTAACTTATAGACTTAAGAACATTTTATGAGCACTGAGAGCTTAAAACTTCCCTTAGTCATACACCTACTAAGTATCATGGACAAGAGTTGGTTACAGACTTTGTCTGACCCTTTATTAGAGTATTTCTCATTGTACATATATATTAAGTTTTTAATAAATTTAATAAATTATTGTTGAAGGTGGAAAACTTTTTTTTTACTATAGGTGACTAGATTTTGCATACAGAATAATAGTATGGCAAAGAATCAATAATCGGTCTTTCTAAAATTGAAAGGAAGCAGATCCTGACATTTAGTTAACAGATATTTGCTAAATATTTACTATATGTACTAGAACAGGTAGGTGGTGCATGGGTACCTACGTGGCACAGTGCATGGAGCGCTGGGCCTGGAGTCAGTCAAATGTTACCTCAGACACTTATTAGCTATGTGACCCTGGACAACTCACTTAACCCTGTTTGCCTCAGTTCCTCATCTGTAAAATGAGCTGGAGAAGGAAATGGCAAACCACTGCAATATCTTTGCCAAGAAGACCCCAAATGGGGTCATGAAGAGTTGGACACAACTCAAAAACAGCTGACCAACAACAAACAAAAAAATGTGCACTAGAATTTGTAAAATGAGATTTTTAAGAAGTAAAAAAAAAACCAGAATCAAGCATCCTCATATACTGCAACTGATAAGAAAGAAAATATCAACCCATTTTCCTAATTCAATTTATTGGCTAAGGGCTTTTCTGCTTTCCTAGCCAAAAATATTCAACACTCCACAACTTTATGTGTCTCATGCATAGAGAGGCAGAAAACTGTCCATCCAGTAGATTTAGTGGGGAGAAGTCAGTTCATAGAAGGAGGAAGAATGGGCTAAAGACTCCAAAAGCTGTAAATATAAGTGATCCAGAAGTCTGTTTCTACTTGCTGCTTGAACTAGAACAGATATGAATTATTCAGACTGTGGCTGGCTCAATCTTTGCTTCATCAGTCTGTCTGTAAAGAGTTAGCAGGTGCCGAATTCACTTTCACTGTAGGTGCTGCTACTTGTCTTTCCCTTGCATTTTGCCTCACTCATACACTCAGACACTTTATAGAGCAATGTCATCACGATTCACAGTACTTAGAAAATTTTCAGGGCTGTTCCTGTGCCAAGACTATTTTAATAATCTCAACCAAATGTTTGAGTTCGTTGTTTAAGATAGAGAAAATACTGCAGTGCACAACATTTATTTTCTCCTTTCTGAAAACTTGCTGAAATTTAAAATGTCAGACTCCTCACCCTCTCCCTCCCACCCGGTTATTTTCTTATACCATACCATTGAAGATAAGCTTGAAAGAGAATTGAATAAGAATTTCCTTGTGCTCCTGACCTTGATGTAGCCTAGTTTGTATGAGGAGCCAGAAGTGTAGAATACAGTTTAGTTTGCACAAACTGTTGCAAGTTGAGGTAACATTTATTTTAAGATCAGCTACAGTCAACAAATTATTAAAACGTGCCTTTATTTGCACCTGTTCTCAAGCCAGTTGTTCATTTATTTATTTATTTCCTGGTGGCTGCTATCTCTTTGTCAGTATATTATTTTTTACTCTGGGAAGGGAGTTCAAACCCAGAAAAGTTACCGACTGTGTTCATGTTTTTCTCTTTTATTATCAAGCCAAATGTTATTTTAAAAAATGATTTCTCTTTAACAAAAGAACAAAGTATTAATTTAAAAACTTTTCAACATAGGAGCGCCCTAATGATCTTTATATATGACTATATGTTTGATTATAAAGCTTAAAGTTCATTCCATATGCCTTTCTACATAATGAACATGTGTAATATGTTGACTTATTATCCATCCTTGTTAGACTGGTTGCTGTCAACAGATCTATGTCTTAGCGACCATGGAAGGCCTTTGTTTGAAATAAATACAGTTTAAAAACATACATTTGAAATAAATACAATCATATTTAAAGTGTTTCCAGGCTTATAAAGAACTTTGCTGAAAATAACCCTGTGAGAGTGAGAGAGAGAGTGTGAGCATTATTGTGTGGTACTTTAGGGGTTGGGGTACCTGGACGTCGCAGCAGATAGAGCTCTGAGCTTGGAGTTAGGGAGGCTTGGGCTCAAATCCAGGCTCAGACATTTACTAGCTGTGTAACCTTGGGCAAGTCACTTAACGTCTGTTTGCCGAAACAGGGGTGGGTAACCTGTGCCCTTGAGGCCAGGTGTGGCCCTCTAGGTCCTCAAGTGTGGCCCTTTGACTGAATCCAAACTTCAAAGAACAGATGCCCTTAATCAAAGGATTTGTTCTGCAAAACTTGGACTCAGTCAAAAGGTTATACCCAAAGACCTGGAGGGCCACAGGTTCCCTGCCACTGGCCCTTAGAAGATAGCTAGGTGGCTCAGTGGAAAGAGTCTGTGCCTGGAGTTAGAAAGACCTGAGTTCAAATGTGCCCTCAGACTCTTATTAGTTATGTGACCCTGGGCAAGTCATTTAACCTCTGTTTGCTTTCATCCACTAGAGAAGGAAATGGAAAACCATTCCAGTATCTTTGCCGAGAAAACCCCATGGACAATATGGATCATACTGTGCATGGGTTCATGTAGAGTTGGACACTATTCTTCCTCTTAATGAGCCACTGTTTGTCACCTGAAGTCATGTGATGACTGTGGAACACAAGGTTGACTGTGTGTGCCTGATTGAAAAGTGTCGTAGCTATAGCCCTTTTCATGACGGAGAGCTATGAGCTACCTTGGTAGTATGCACTTCTTTCCTTTCCAAGCCTCCTTTCCTTTCCCCTTGTAATACCTGAAAGCTGTTGGTGCACTTTACATTATATCATTGGAGTCTTACAACAACTCAGTGAGGTAGGGAATACCTGAATTATTACCCCCAATTTACAGATAAGAAATCTGAGGCCGGAGAAGCTAAGTGATTTACCCACGATCACGTAGTTCGTGTCAGAGAAAAGATTCAAATATAAGGTCTCCTGATTCCAGACCTAGCCCTCTGTTTACCAAGACATGCTGTTTCTCATGTTGTTGTTCAGTCATTTCAGCTGTATCTGACTCTTTGTGACCCCATTTTGGGGGTTTTCCTTGGCAAAGAGGCAAGAGTAGTTTACCATTTCCTTCTCTAGCTTATTTTACAGATGAGAAAACTGAAGCAAGCAGGGTTAAGTGACTTGCCCAGGGTCACACAGCTAGTAAATGTCTGAGGTCAGATTTGAATTCAGGGAGATGAGTCTTCCTGACTCCAGGCCTGATATTCTATCCACTGTGTCACCTAATTGCTCCACTATTTCTTATAGACTCTCCTAAACAAAAATGAAGATGGGAGTCTATTGAGATACTTTTAGGACTCAAAGTGCTTACTTACTTATTAAAGTAAGTACTAAGTACTAAAATAAGTACCAGTACTAAGTACTAAAGTAAGTACTAAGCACTAAAGTACTAAGTACTAAGAATCAAAATACTAAGTACTAAAGTAAGTAGTAAGCACTAAAGTAAGTACTAAGTACTAAAGTAAGGGACTAAGCACTAAAGTACCAAGTACTAAAGTAAGTACTAAATTTAGTACTTACTTACTAAACTCCCAGCCCCCTTGTTTATAAATATGAACGATATGCCATCTATTCCAGGAGCTTTCTCATATTTCACAGTTCTATGACACAGTCTTCAAAGTTAATAATGAAGTCTTCATCATAGCATTTTCAAACTTTTTAAACTTATCAAAGTTTATTGAAGGCATGCTAAAGAAGCAGATGAACAAGAACAGGTGCCTAAATAAAGGTGAAAATTTTAGCGTATTTAGTCAAGTCAATGTAACAAAGATTAATTAGGAACCTGCAGTATGCAGAATATTGTGCTAGGTGTCAGGGTATAACAAAGGTCAGGTGGGTCTAGTCCGCAAGTCAAAGAAGTATAAGAAATGCACATAGATGCCATGCTACAAAAGAGACCAGGACAAATATGGAGAGGTATACAGAATGTTACAAGATATTTAAGCGGTGCAGAGATCATTTCAAACTTGAGGCATCAGGGAAGTTTTTATAAAGCAAATGGCAAAGGGACTGAGCCTTGGAGGACAGGAATAATTTTAATAGATGGAAATGGGGGAGGAGAGGATAGAGGAGAGATCCAGTCCAGGCACAGAAGGTTTAAATAAGTGTCTTGTAGCTGGAAAAGGACGGGACAAATTCATGGAATAGTGAATGCTCCCATTTGACTTGGTATTAGGGAAATTACAATCCTGAAGAATTATGTTTTGTCTACTTATAGAGTAATTCATTTGGTCTGGGATGGAAATTTTAACATAATGCTAAAGTGGTTGTAGTTTGATGTGTGTACATATAACATATATATATATATATATGCACACACATTCACACGAGTATATATACAGTTTTATATATACATATATATATATATACATCATGCATATATGTGCATAATCTTCTAAAGCGGGAAATGAATATGAAAACAACTGGGTAGCAAGGC
Source organism: Trichosurus vulpecula (assembly GCF_011100635.1). Classification (NCBI taxonomy): domain Eukaryota; kingdom Metazoa; phylum Chordata; class Mammalia; order Diprotodontia; family Phalangeridae; genus Trichosurus; species Trichosurus vulpecula. The sequence goes on from NC_050573.1 coordinate 258,364,235, forward strand.
AAAAGAAAAGAGGAACAGAGCTACAGGCAGTTTGAAGGATGAATCAGGCCGGGACTTAATACCAAACCCCAGGCTTCTTCCAGTTACATACTAAAAGTGCTGGTAACAATGAAAATGCTTCCAGTGGCTGTGAAAGTCTTTCCATAATTAACCAGCCACTGAGCTTGGATTTAGTAAGAACTTCATAAGCACAAACAAATCAGTGGAGAAATCATGAAGTTGCCTAGTTAATTAAAAGATAGCTAGGTGACCCAATGGATCTAGTGTGAAACCTTGAGTCAGGAAGGCCTGAGTGATTTAACTCTCTTAGCCTCAGTTTCCTCATCTGGAAAATAGATCCAGTGACACCAGCCTTCTGGCTTCTCCCAGAACAAGGTATTCAAGGCTTTGGTCATTTTTTACTGGCTCTCCTCTTTATCTAGAATTCTCTCTCTCCTCATTTCCATCTCCTGGCCTTCCCTGACTTCCTTCAAGTTCCTTCCAAAATTCCACCTTCTATGAGAAACCTTTCCCAGTCCTTCTTAAATCTAGTACCTGATCTCTCTGTTTATTAGATCCTGTTTATCTTGTTTGTAGTTTATTTGTACATATTTGTTTGCACATTGTCTCCATGGTGATATTCTACGGTCCTCAAGAGCAGGGGATTTTTTTTTGCAATTTTTTTTTGTATCCTGGGAAAACAGCAGCAAGATGTAAAGACACTTAATAAATGCTTGTTGATAGATGCATGATAGCACCTACCTCCCAGGGTTGTTGTGAGGATAAAATAAAACAGTATTTGCAAAGCCGTTTGCTAACCTCAAAGCATTATTAATTCAATGAAAGATATGTTTATTTGGTGTTCTAATTTTCTTTTTTGATTTGACTGTGGAAAACCCATGGTACTGTTTCATACTTCCATAAACTGTGTTTATTAATGTAAAGTAAGCAAGGACCCTCTCCCTTCAGACTTACTTTTAAGATATTTGGATAGGTCGTAATTGAATATTACAGCTATTCTTGATCTGAAGCCTCTCGATTCAGTTTTGGTGATAATGAAAGAATTTATCAACCCAGAATCAGTACTGAAAAGGACATCCAAGTGCGGTTATGGAGGCTGTGATCAATTTTAATTAAATAGAGTTCTAACTGGTTTGTAGTAATAATTTAATGTTGGATTTTACAACAAAGTAAAACTATGCCTTCTGCAGTGTCTGCTATAGAAAACTGAGTGAGAATAGCTCTTTAAGTAGCATGTAATTGTTCAGTAGTGTTTTCAACACCTGTATCCCTGTATTTGCTAAGCCACTTTAACAGGATTTTTTTTAAAAGGGAGTTATGAAACTGATTGCATTTCCTATAAAGTCAGTGATGAGAATTTTAAATTTTCTAAATGATGTGAGTAGATAATCATCACCAATTTAAGAGATTAGTGACAACTTAAAAATTTCTTGCTATCAACTCATTTATTTTAAAAGCTTTGGAGTTCTTCCTCTCTTTTTTTTTTTCTCCTCGGTACTATGAATTCTTTTTAAATTTGTTTTCCTTATAAATTTGAGTCTCAGGAAGCAACGGAAATACATCCAAATTAAACTTACGGCACAAGGAGAAAAAAAACTAAAACCTGACTTTTTCAGGGTGGGTAGAGGGGAAAAAAGCAACTTTTTGTCAAGTCTTTTGTATTCTAGCAGCTGGATGCATTGCTACCATGGTAACAGACCACATGATGAGGTGTATTAGATTGCTGTGTGTAGAGCACAGGGAGAATGAACACAGCTTTTTATGGAAGTTAAAGGTTACTTTGGAGTTTCTTCTGTAGAAATGAGTGAGGTCAAATGCACTAGTTCCAGCACATGCCGTACTCCAAAAGAAACATTAGAGACATGTTGGTGCAGTAAACTGCAGACTAAGGTAAGGTTTAATCGCGTCTAACTAAAAGTTGAACTCCTCTTAACTTGCCATTTCTCCAGAAACTTGACTTAAAGCGAGGAATCCCATCCTAGGTCTTTCCCCAAAAGAAGGACAACATATCCATCCCCCGCCCCGTTTTTCCGCCTCGTCTCCTTCCCACTCGCTCCTCCCCTCCTCCCCCATCTCCTCTCCCCCTACCATCCCAATGCAAGAACCTCGCCAGGTTTTGAATTTGAGAGTGCAAAAAGATTCTGAGTTTTCGTAGTCCACGGAGAGTGTGCCTTAAAGATAGCAAAGCGAAAACGAACTGATGATGTGATGTGCTCACCTATTGCCTACCTACCCATCAATGCAAAAGTGCCCGCGAGGGTTTCATTTTTACTTCAGTTTCATCTTTGTAAATATTCCACAGGTCACAGAGACCAGTTTCCCAGGAATATCATTCTGTGTGGTAAGCTAATCGGAGCCTTGCTTAGATTTGCTAGGATTCTACTTGCAACATTTAAATAGTGTTTTCTCCTTTTATGATAATATCAGTACCTCCCCTATCCAACAGGATGGCAGGGCTTTATCTAAGGCTTTCACTGCAGTTTCTTATTCATTTTCCTTTTATGCTAGGACACTTGGACATAGCTGAGCACTACTTTGTTGTTGTTAAAGAACTGAAAGATGTGAATACAGTAAGGCTGAAGGTAAAATTCAGGCACCTAGGAACTGCACACCAACGTGCAGCATATGTAAGCAATTAATTATGGCAGTGACCTGTTTAGTAAAACATCCTTCCCAGAGCACTGGAGCAATCCACTCCCACTTCCTTCTTGTTTACACTGCCATCCAAATTACTTGCTTCAAAGGGGCAGACATTCACATAGCACTTTAAAAAAAGTGTAATTTTTTTTCCTTAATATTCTAGTTATCCTTTCCTCAGCATGGAGAAATAGTGGTCTCCAGATTAGTTGTCTAATCCTCTCCTAAGAAAACAGGTTGTTTAAAATTGTTAGCCAGAAGTATCCTTGAATCCACTTTATAATTTTCACTTTTTACTTTAAGTGACATAACCAAACTCAACAGTAATAAAAGTCTTGCAGTTGTAATGATTTAATTTGTACAGACTCGGAACTTCAAACAATGTAACAAATTTTAAAAATTCTTGGTTAACTAATATAGGTTTTTAGATTTAAGAGTGACTGAAGTTAGAGCAGCGAGGTGGCCCAATAGATAGGGTGCTGGGCCTGGAGTCAGGAAGACTCATCTTCAAACCTAGCCTCAGACACTTAGTAGCTGTAGGATGCTGGGCAAATCATTTTAATCCCTAATTGCCTCGGTTTCCTTGTTTGTAAAATGAGCTGGAGAAGGAAATGGCACACCATTCCAGTATCTTTGCAAGAAAACTCCAAAGGGGGGTCACGAAGAGTCAGATAGGATTGAATCAATTGAACATCATCGAAGTTTGTCTTTCGTCTGTTTCTATCTCATGGTCTTAACGTACACTACAAATGCTGGTCATGTACCACATATCAAAGAGGAGAAAGTGAGCCTGTGATAGACTAGTGAGCAAGGCTAGCTCAAAAACAGTTCCCTGGTGAAGTTCACCAATATTGTCTTGGTCAGGGCAAGTTTCCCTCTGCCCAGGTGGTTGCCTAAAGAGAAAGTTAGTATGTATATTTAACCCAGAATTAGAGGGGGAAAAACCTTATGTGATCATAATCAAAGAAAAATGTTCCATTCATATCAAATATGGAATATGTAAGAACTGCCTCAGCCAGAACTAGAATGCAATACGGTAATGAATTCAACTCATTCATTCAGTTGCCTATCATTTTTTAAGCTCTTAGGCTATGCTAGGCACTGGTCTAAGTCTTGGGAATACAAACACAGGAAGAATGAGAGTCCCTGATCTCAAAATCTAATGAGAAAAGGGGAGAGGGGAACAAAGGTATCAGATGAGGGGGTGGGATGGTAGATGTCCAGAGTGCAGGGAGGAGAGGAATAAGTTATGGCTAGCCTATATGCCTTCCTTAAATGGAGGGTTTTTTAATTTCTTTTTCCCCCAATTACATGTTAAAACAATTGTAAAATTTTAAAAACATTTTGAGTCCCAAATTCTATTACCCCCACACTACTCCTCCCTTCCTGAGATGGCAAGCAATCTGATATAGGTTGTACATGTGCAATCGTGTA